>NC_064431.1:31287500-31565000 GCF_023375975.1 Astyanax mexicanus
ATGCTGACAAATTTGGTGCAAATTCCTGTATTTTCTAATATCGCAATATACTGCATATCGCAAAACAAAAAAAATATTGTTAATATTAATTAATATAATTTTCCAATATCATGCAGCCCTAGCAAAATTCACTTTACTGTACAATACCAGCATGCTGTGGCTCTTTAAAAAAAAAGCCAAGAAAAACTACGCTAAACTTTGAGCTTTTAATATGATAATGAAACAGATATGCATTAAGTTACACACTCTCTCTTCTAGTCTGAGCAACCGGAACTGACGAGCTGTCGCTTAGCAACCATCTAAGCTAAAAAACAGCATCTGTGTCTGTTGCCATGGTAATGTAATCTTACAAACGTTAGTTTGTTAGTCTTAATAGTCAGCTGTCATTCACGCACAATCATTAAAATATTAGGTTACACCCATTAGGCCACATTTCTCAGAGACGTTCATGCCTTTCATATTGAGGAGTGTTTTATCAAATTTCTGCTTTGTTTCTGATTTCTAACTTAACTTTAAACTTTAAAGTTAAGTAATGCACAAAAAAACCAATGTATACAAATGAGTTCCCATGTCCTTCATACACACCAGTGGAGCTTCTAAAATTGCTATGCTAATTCTGATGCATACATTAACACTAGACATGCTAGCTAAGAGGCTTTGGAAGTGCACAGTTTTAGTGTTAGCCTTGTTAGCTGGTTGTGGATGATAATGGCTAATTACAACTAGGTTAATTGTCCCACTCATTCAGCTGTATATCCCTCTATCACTAGTGATGCCACAACACAAGGAGGCTAAAGACTAGCACATGCCTCCTCCGATACATATGAAGTCAGACTCCGCCTCTTTTTGAACTGCTGCTGATGCTGTAGCATTGTCGAATATCATCACAGCGCTAATGCTCAGAGGAAAGCGCAGAGACTCTGTTCTGAAACATCAGCTCACAGACGCAGCCTTGTGCTGATCCACATCACCCTAGGAGTGATCAGGGGAAAGAGCGCTAGTGTACTGTACCCACCCAGAGAGAGCAAGGCTCCCAGTTGTGCTCTCTCAGGGCTCCGGCAGCTGATGCTGAGCTGTATGACCAGGCTTCGAACCAGCTTTAGCCTGCTGGATCACTCGGATTATTGTACTCTTTTTTTTTTTTGTTTTGTTTTTTTTATCCAGTAAGTGACAGCCCTACTTAGCTGACTCGTCTTCATCATTGGCATGTTGACTTTTACGATGCTATTGCCGCCATTTAACCACACTGGCTAATGCTAATGCTCTAAAACAGCGTCTCGCTAGATTCAGTCCTGAAGTTCTTGCTGTTGCCAAAAACTGCACTGTACAATACTGAGCCTTACTGCTAACTCTGCTCAGCTGCATCTACTAACATAGTCTACAGTATCCTGCTCTGAACGTGTTCCAGTGTTCTGAATGCCGGTGTTTCGGGTTTTTTTTAAAGTAATGAGGGTTGGAGTTGTTGAAACTTGGCCGTTATTTTGTGTGAAAGGGGAAATTTTACGTTTTTAGAATTCTTTGCATAATTCTGAGTTTGAGATGAACACATTATTATTGTGGTTTGGTGTGAAGTTATGTTTTTTTTTTTTTTAGAGAGAAACTTGCCAAACTCTGATATAAAAGAATGACAGACTAGAGCTGCACGATATATCGTTTAAGCATCATCATCGTGATGTGCTCATGCGTAATAGTCACATCGCAGGACGTGCAATGTCACTGAATGCAATTAAATCAAACACGTCATGTTGCAATGTTTTGATTCTTGACACAAGAAGTAGATACACAGCGCTGTCTCTGTGTCTGTGTGAGTGACAGGCTGCTGCTGCCTGAGAAGCGCGAGGGGCCTCCATCCACATGGTTGGGCACGTGCTTTTAAACGTGAGCACATGTGGAAAGCTGTGCACCTCAGTCCAGCACAGTTTAACAGTGCAGATATTTCCAGTTACAGCTGAATTCACGCTTTTAATGCCAGAAAAACAAACGCTCTTATTTACCTTTAAAAAAGCCATTTAAATGCCTGATTAAAGGGCCGATCACTGTTGATTTGCTGTTTTTCTCTGACTTTGAGAGCTCTGCGCTGACTCAGCTTTTGATTGGTCTGGACGTGAGACAGCGTGCCGGTGGGGGCGGAGCTGGTGAAGCCTTGGACCTTGCATTGTTTAATATTGCAATATATATATATCGTCAAAAAAGGAACATTTGCAATGTAAAATTTTTCTATCATGCATCCCTTCTACAGAGGTCTTCTGAGTCGTATATGAAAAGTTTAATATAATAAACAGCAGAAAATATGAGAAAATAGACCTACATATTTTCTTAAGGAACTCCCTACATGTCTTCCTTCACAAGCGTTTTAATGATACATTATTATAAAACCAGGTTTTAGACCCAGAATCAGCTCAAAACTCTGGTAAAACAGTCTCTAAGGCATCTCATGATATGATATTATCCCAATACATTGCTCACGATAATGATATCACGATACTGTGATTATAAAATACTTAAAAAACAAAACTCAGAAACAAGTAAATATTAGGAATTATGAATTTATTGTTGTTTCAGTTTCACAGAACTTATTTAACAACCAGTATTCTTCACTACAGGCTTTTTAACCCTATTCGTTTGATTATAGCGCCGCCATGTGGAGTAATGAAGTAATGCAGCAACTTTAGTAGTCCCTCTAGGAGTTTAGAGGGACTATAGTTTAGTACAAATATCCATATTTGAGGCCACATATCAAACTTATACAATATATTACAAAATCAATGATTTTTAGCTATTTGGTAAAAGAATTTCAGACAATTCTGAGTGGATTAGTTTCTCTAGAATGGATTGTTTCACTCCAAACTCACACTAGTGAGATTGTTCACTTTTTAACGGATTAATTGTGCAAAGAATTTCTCCTTTTTTATTGTTTCTTTGTTTTAAGTCTGTTAACCAGATTCACAAATCATCTCATGTCTCACCCTCTACCTCTTCTGTTCCTATACATATCTAATAGATGACATGACTGAGGTTTTTAATCTCTCTCTCTCTCTTTCTCCCTTTCTCTCTCTTTTTATTCCTCTCTCTCTTTTTCTCTTTCTCAAATTTAAATAGCTTTATTGCCATAAATTGCAAATATCTTTCTCTCTCTCTTTCTCTTTCTTTCTTTGTCTCTCTCTCTGCCTTTTCTCTCTTTTTTTCTTGCTATCTCTTTCTTTGTTTGCTCTCTCTCTCTCTCTCTCTCTCTTTGTCTCTCTCTCTTTCTTTCTTTCTTTCTTTCTTTCTTACTTTCTTTCTCTCTTTTACTCTCTGTCTCTTTTCTTTCTCTTTCTTTCTTTCTTTTTTTCTTTCTCTCTTTCTCTCTCTATCAGTCATTTAGTCGATTAATTCCATTTATGCAATCTTATCTAATTGTCTTTGTTCTGTGTTTCTTCTTATTACTCACTTAATTGTCGGTACCTTTTATCATTTCCTAAGTATTATAACTGTGATATAACACACACACACACACTTTCATCTTTTACACACACACACATGTACACACACACATGTACACACACACACACACACTATGGCATTACATAGCTGCAGATGCATGGAGTGAGTGAAAGCAGAGTGTGTGTTTTTTGAGTTCTATGGGTTTAAAGCGAGCGGCGGTGTGTGTGAGGTGAGATCTGTGCCACCGGTGAGAAGAATTTGACTGTACTATATTTTCCCAGCAGAGTGTTCAGAAAGGAACTGGTAGCAAAATGTATTTTCATAAATGTTTACAAGACTAATAAAGACGCCAGCCGTCCTGATGAACACAAACACGCAGCTGAGTTCGAGTTTTTATTTAGTAAAAGTTAAAAAAAAAAGGGAAATAAAGGCTTTCACACCGAGTAGAGGAGAAAACTATTATTTAAGTGAGTTTTGGGAAATAGTATGTCAGATTTCTGACCAATTACGTCAAATCTGTGACTTCAAACCATAATAGACAAGTTTACACTGTTATTTTAGGTTTATATTCAGTTTAACTCCAAAGTAAAGGATACATTACAGCAGTTACTGTGTGCTTTTAATGTAAATTTAATTCCTTTTGATGGTGTACATGTTTGAACTACAAAATAATTTTTTTAATTAGTGCTAAATTGTCTTATGCTCCTGAAAAATTCTTAGTATCTCTGAAGCACTTATTTTATCAAAATATATTATTTATTATCTGGTAACATGATACTTTATTTATAAATGTTGAAGTTGTTTTTAATTAGTTAAAATACACTTTTAAGCTGGTTTAAAATACATTTTCCCGCAAAATCTTACAGCACTTTATGCTTCCCTCTGCTGATATCAACTTTTATTGAGATGTGGATTTCATTTTCCAGCAGGATACATTTCCCACACAGCCAAAAGTACCAATTGGTTTTATTTAATATTCAAATTTTCTGAGACACTGATTTTTGGGTTTTCATTGGCTGTAAGCCATAATTATAATAATAAACAATAAAAGAAATAAACGCTTAAAATAGATCACTCTGTGTGTAATACATCTATATAATATGAGTGTCAGATTTTCAACTAAATTACTAAAATAGAGTAACTTTTCAATAATATTCAATTTTTTTAGATGCATAAACTTTTATTATTTAAAATAAAATATAATAAAAGTCCCTCTCGCGCGCCCTCTACAGTTGTGCAGTTCTCGGTGCAGCAGTGCAGCACTGAAATGTGTCCGGGTGGATTATGTAGGTGAAAGGTCCCCTGATCGGTAACAGGAACAGCAGGTCTGTCCTTTCCAGCTGTAAACTCCGCTTTATCTGTTTATTTACCCACTAATCCTCTCGTGAACACCTCCTAAACCTCCTCCTGTCCTCCACAAGATCCCATAAACATGTCGAAGCAGCCGCAGCCCATCAGCCCTGTGAAGAACTTCTTCGCCGGCGGGTTTGGAGGTGTGTGTCTGGTGTTTGCTGGACATCCACTGGATACAATCAAGGTAAAACCGCCCTGAAATCCGGTTTTATTTAATGAACAATTCGAATTAAGTGTGTGCCACTTGTCTGACATGCATATATAGCTACTAGCTAAAAGGTGAAAGCCTTTTAGCTTGCAATTCCTTATAGCTATAGGAATTGTTGTCCGTTCCACCTTAAATGCTGCAGCTGCTCCATTCAGGCGCATGCAGCATTTAAGGTGGAATGACACCAATTCCAATCAATACAAACCCAAACCCCAAATGACCTTACGTTAATTATTTAAAGCAGATATAAATATATATACTTTGATAATGTGTGTGTTTCTGTGATTAAAGCCTTACAGTGTTAATCCAGCTCTAAATTACTCCAGTCTGGAGTTATTGTGAAATACCAGAGTCCAGGGTCATTCATCTCCACAGTCATTCCCACCCAATACTGATCTGTTTCTGTAAAGCAGTAACTGCATGCTGCATTAAACTGCTGAAAATCTGCATTATCTGCTTACTTATTTAATCCTATTTAATTCTACTGTGTTCAATCAGTACAAAGACTCTTCAACTTTGACCCAGATAGATTGTAGATGTGTCTACCGCGTGACACCTCTGCTGATGTCATAGTTTTAATGTGTGTTTTTAATTTTTTATGAATGTCAAATATTTTTTCCCCTATATTATAAATAAATAGTGGAGTGATAATGTAGTAGCTTTAAAAGTGTTAAACAAACCAAACAAATCTCTTTGAAATCTCTGTTAACTTGTAATTGGATTCTGAGTCTGGTAACATTACATTTTTTATGGTCTTTGCAACAGCACTTGTGGATACTTTCAAAGTTCTCTAAATATATCATATTGCATAAACTTCATTTCTTAAAGTATCTTTTTCTTTATTTAGTTGAGTAGTTGTTGCTTCTTATAATCTGAATTAGAACATTACTCAAATATTCACTATTCACTGTATACCTGTAACTCTACCTCTTCACTACTTTACTTTAACTGATGCTCTCAAACACTTTATTAAGAGGCAAGAAATTCAAGTTATTAACTCTTGATGAGTTCAGCACAGCTGTTAACTGAAAGCCTGAATTCCAGGTGACTCTACCTCATAAAGCTGACTGAGAAAATCCAGCAGAGATGTTCAAAACTGATTATCAAAGCAAGAGCAAAGCAACATTTTAAAATGATGAAAAAACACTGAATTTAGGGTATGTCCAACTGTTGACTGGTACTGCATCTCATACTACATTTTAATAATGGAATTATCGAGACAGGCCTTATCTTAGCAATGCACGGTGTTGTTCAGTGTAATTTACTTGGTCTTTTTTTTTTTACTTGGTCTTTTTTTTGCCTTTTTTGCCCAAATATTTTTGGTTACTGCAATATCTGAGATTATGTTTTTGCTTCTTGTTTTCAGGTGAGACTCCAGACTCAACCGAAGCCAGGACCGGGTCAGACTCCTCTCTATGCTGGAACTTTTGACTGCTGTAAAAAGACCCTCGCCAAGGAGGTGGGCAACTTTAATTTAACTGTTTATACTGTTTATATAACTTTTATTATTCATGCTGGTTAACCACCTTACACTTAGTAGCATGGTAATAAAATAAAGCATTAAGCAAATTTCTTTTTTTTATATATATATATATTAATGCAGCTTTCAGCAATAATGTCTATGTCTGCCTCTCTCTCTCTCTCTCTCTCTCTCTCTCTCTCTCAGGGCGTGCGAGGGTTGTATAAGGGCATGGCTGCTCCGATTATCGGAGTCACTCCCATGTTCGCTGTGTGTTTCTTTGGGTTTGGTCTGGGGAAGAAGCTGCAGCAGAAAAGCCCAGATGATATTCTCTCGTAAGTGCAGAAGAACTTATCCACAGAAGTTAAATCTGCCGGATCCTGATTTTAATATTTAATTTAATATTTAATGTTTGTGTGTCTCAGGTATCCTCAGCTGTTTGCGGCCGGTATGCTGTCCGGGGTTTTCACTACAGCCATCATGGCTCCTGGAGAGAGAATTAAATGTCTCCTGCAGGTGTGTATTTGTGTATTTGTGTTTGTGATTGCTAGGGATGCATCAATACCTACTTAGACTTGTGAAATAAGGAGACTTTAAGGAAACTTTCAGTTTAGCTGTGGCATAGGGGGAAAGATACGAGCCCACTGGTGCTCCGCAGCTTCTCACAGGGTTCTTAATGAATTACAGTGTGCTGAGCTGCTGGGGTTTAGAAGGTTTCACTCTCTTTTGCTTTCTTTTTCTTGCTTGTTCATTGGCTCATGCCATCTCCCATGCTGTGGATCTGGGGCTGGCAGTATTAATGCATCCCTTATTTCAGCCATTTTGTCCTTGGTCACCTTCTTCTTTAAATTTTCCCAAGAATAGTCAGTGCTCCTTATGTATGAATTCTACCGGTCAGGTTGTAAGCAGCAGTAAAGCTATTCCGATGAATTACACAGTATAAAGGAGTTAGCGCTGCTAACCGCTGCTAAATAGCACTGCTAAATTTAGCTGGCTGTGCTGCTAACCACTGCTAAATAGCACTGCTACATTTAGCTGGCTGTGCTGCTAACCACTGCTAAATAGCACTGCTAAATTTAGCTGGCTGTGCTGCTAACCACTGCTAAATAGCACTGCTACATTTAGCTGGCTGTGCTGCTAACCACTGCTAAATAGCACTGCTAAATTTAGCTGGCTGTGCTGCTAACCGTGGCTAAATATCACTGCTAACCTAAGATGGCTGTGCTACTAACTGTAACTAAATAGCACTGCTAACCTTAGCTGGCTGTGCTGCTAACTGGGGCTGGCTAGCACTGCTAACCAGAGCTGGCTGTACTGCTAACCACAACTACATAGCACTGCTAAAATTAACTGGCTGTGCTGCTAACTACAACTAAATAGCACTGCTAACTTTAGCTGGCTTTGCTGCTAACTGAGGCTAAATAGCTCTGCCAAACTTAGCTGGCTGTGCTGCTAACCGCTGCTAAATAGCACTGATAAATTTAGCTGGCTGTGCTGCTAACTGGGGCTAAATAGTTCTGCTAACCTTAGCTTGCTGTGCTGCTAATCGCTGCTAAATAGCACTGCTAACCTGAGCTATCTGTGCTGCTTACCACGGCTTAATAGCACTGCTAAGCTTAGCTGGCTGTGCTGCTAACAGCGGCTAGCACTCATCTTGTACAAAATACTGGAATTCTTAGCTTACTGTAAATAAACGGAAACCCTTTACTCCTTTATCAGAAATCTGTGTAGATTAATATCCAGCGCTTGTTTGACTTTAAAAGAAAATGTTTTTTTTTTTTAAGCATTACAGTTCTGTTTATTTAGGCGCTACCCTATTGGCTACCTTCGATGTTGGCAAATTCTTACTAGTGTCGCTTAATGCGCCTTATAATCCAGTGCACCTTATAGTCCAAAAAATATGGTAAATATGCATTTATAACGTGTGTTTCTTTGATCCTTTGTTCCTTCAGATCCAGGCTGCCTCCGGAGAGGTGAAGTACGCTGGACCGATGGACTGTGTGAAGCAGATCTACAGGGAAAGTGGCATAAGGGGCATTTATAAGGGCACCGCACTGACCTTAATGAGAGGTACTTTACAGTTTAATGTCCTCTACCTGCACATTTAGCCCACACATTTAGGTTATTCTCCTGAGCAAGCAGAAACATTGTGTGTAGAGAAAACATTGCAAACTTTCAGACCTGCCTAATTACTTATATATTTATTTATTTATTAATTTATTAATTCATTTGTTTAATAAATCAGTGAATCAATCAGTGAATCCATTAATTAATCAGTATAGGCCTGTATTGATGTAGTGATGGAAACAGGGTTACTGAAGGTAGCTTAGCTCTGTGTTAGTGTATAAGTTTTGCTGTAGTGATGTGCTGTGTTTGGGCGGTATATTCTGACGCCACCAGGGGGAATTATCTCACGCCGTTCAGTTTAGGACAGAATGACCTGATTCTGGATCTCTGGAGGTGTGCCAGTGTGTAGCTGCTGATGCAGTAATATAATCAGCGTAGTGTGTGTGAGAGTGTGTTCTGAGATATCAGCAGAATCTTATTAAATAGTGAATATATGATAAATTACAATATATTATGATACATTGGGGAAAATGAGTATTTAAGACACTGCCGATTTTGCACATTTTTTGCACCCACACCTTCTTATCTTACATCCATATACAGCTCTGGAAAAAAATGAGAGACCAAATCAGTTTCTGAATCAGTTTCTCTGATTTTGCGATTTATAGGTATGTGTTTGAGTAAAATTAACATTTTTGTTTTATTCTGTCTTCAGTTCAGAAATCATTATTTGGTGCAATAACCCTGGTTGTTTTTTATCACAGTTTTTATGCATCTTGGCATCATGTTCTCCTCCACCAGTCTTACACACTGCTTTTGGATAACTTTATGCTGCTTTACTCCTGGTGCAAAAATTCAAGCAGTTCAGTTTGGTGGTTTAATGGCTTGTGATCATCCGTCTTCCTCTTGATTATATTCCAGAAGTTTTCAATTTGGTAAAATCAAAGAAACTCATCATTTTTTTTTTACAGAATCACAGCCTATCAAATACTTATTTTCCACGCTGTATAATATGAGGGTAATTCCACCCATTTAACAAAAACAGTGCAGTTATATCAGCTGAAGGCTGACTGACTCCTCCCTCTGTGGATGATTGACAGCTGTCACTCTGTGTCTTAGACGTGCCGGCCAGTGGAATGTATTTCATGACATATGAATGGTTGAAGAACCTCCTCACACCAGAAGGAAAAAGGTACGGCAAAAAGACCTGAACCTAAAATATATATATATATATATATATATATATATTATTAATATTATTATTATTATTTATTTATTTATTTTATTTTTATTAGCCGATTAAATGAGGGTCAGTCATGATCTGTAAAAATTCCATATTAAATCTGAAATTCGAGGAGAAGTTTTTATAGTGGTGTTTTTTAGGATGTGTGACCCGGGAACTGCATTTAAATATGTTATTTCTAGAGATATAGATGTGGTTGGTGTGGATGACTATACTGTGATACACCAATAAGAGCTAAATGCTGTAAAATGTAAACGTGAAATGTAAAGAAATCTTAATATTAAATTTTTAAATGAATACATTTGTATGAGTGTTTTTTATTGTCTTTCTCTTTTTTTTTTTATAGCCCGAATGAACTGAGCGTGCCCAGTGTGCTGTTTGCAGGCGGTATGGCGGGGATCTTTAACTGGGCTGTGGCGATTCCACCTGATGTACTAAAATCACGTTTTCAGACAGGTGAGAACAGGGTTCCCACGGGGTCTCAAAGTCTTAAAATGTCTAAAAATGAACTAAACTTAAATTTAAAAGACGTAAAAACGCCCAAGGTCTTAAATTTGATATGGGCAAGTCTTAAATCTGTCCTTTTTTTGTTAATTCTTGAGAAGCGTAGTCTAATGGGAAGGTAGTTTTGTGTTCTCTGTATTTCTGAGGGGATTATTTTGATGTTGTGTGGTGATTAAACTACAAATCCCATGATAACTGCAGGCAGGAAACGGCCCTCTTTTGCCCTTTTTTGGCACTGTATAATATATATTTTTGTTCAAATATATTCAAAGTCAAGTCAAAGTGGTTTTTATTGTCATTTCAGCTATATACAGAGTACACAGTGAAACGAAACAACGTTCCTCCAGGGACCATGGTGCACATAAACACAGTGTAGACAGAACAATAAGTGCAACGGTACAAAAGTGCAGACAGACAATACAACACTGAGTATTCGAGTTTCCGGCTCTGACGAGAGCGGCAGCCTTCCAGCAGCTCCGTGTAGCGTTTCGCCTTAAGTGAACTTTTTTCACTGTTTACTTTCTTTTTTCGTCTCTTACTACGCTGTAGTGTGTGTTAATATGTATCCCATGGATACGGATCGCCAGACTCTGCACATGGGCTGCAGAAACTTTGTTTACTCGAGGGAAGAACTTCTCGCGCTCAGAAAAAAGAGCCGCGCCGGCGCGAGGCACCCCATTCCGACGGAGCTTAAGCGACGCTCCAGGGGCTGTAAAGCCGGAGCTAAGCTAAAGGCTAAACAACGGGAAAACCGCTGGAGATACAAGCCCTGTATTCCAGCAGTGGTGATGGGGAACGTGAACTCGCTGGCCCACAAGACAGACGAGCTCGCAGCGTTAGTGAGAAACCAGAGGACCTACCGGGAGTGCAGTCTCTTCTGCTTCACTGAGACTTGGCTAACCGCTAGCATCCCCGACGCTAATGTAAACATCCCCGGATTCGTCACTGTGAGAGCGGACAGAGACAGCGCGCGGAGCGGCAAATCTAAGGGAGGTGGGCTCGCTATCCTCATTAACAACAGATGGTGTAATCCTGGCCATGTGACTGTTAAAGAGACTATCTGCTGCCGGGATGTTGAACAGCTCGCGGTGAGTTTAAGACCATATTACGTCCCGCGGGAGTTCTCACACACCATTGTTGTTTGTGTGTACTTGCCCCCCCGAGCGGACCCGGAGGCTGCGTGTGACGTCATACACGCGACCATCGCCAGGCTCCAGACACAACACCCGGATGCTTTTGTCGCTCTCTCTGGTGACTTCAACCACATCACGCTGGACTCCACACTGACTTCTTTCACCCAGTATGTGGACTGTCCCACCAGAAAAAACAGGACAATTGACCTCCTGTATGCTAACATCAGTGATCCCACTGCCCCCACTTGGAAAATCTGATCACAATCTGGTTTTCCTGAAGCCTCATTACAAACCCTGTGTGATGAGGCAACCAACCACAACACGCTCCTTCAGGAAGTGGTCTCAGGAGGCAGAGGAGACCCTGAAGGACTGCTTTGCATCCACAGACTGGAGTGTGCTTCAGGACTCTCACGGTGAGGACATTGAGGGGGTAGCAGACTGCACAACTGACTATCTGAACTTTTGCATGGACATTGTGGTTCCTGTAAGAACTGTTCGCTGCTTTGCCAACAACAAGCCCTGGATTACAAGCGACGTAAAGGACCTCTTAAACAAAAAGAAGAGGGCCTTTAAAGACAAGAACCAGGAGGAGTTGAATATTCAGCGTGAACTCAAGTCCTGCTTAAAGGAGGCTAAGGAGACCTACAGGAAGAAGGTTGAGCAGAAGTTACAAGTTAAAAACATGAAGGAAGTTTGGGACGGTATGAGGACAATCACAGGGTGCAAGCCAAAGAGTGATAGTGCAACAGCTGGTGGTGTGGAGAGAGCGAACGAACTCAATCTCTTCTATAACCGGTTTGATTGCCCGGTTTCATCCTCACCTGCTTCTGTCTGTCCTGCTATCTCAGCAACCTCAGCCTCTGCCCCACTGGACACCTCCCTACCTCTTCTGAGTGCTGCTCAGGTCTCCCTCTCACAGACTGTCAGCACATCCAGTCCGCCCCCCCTCACCTCCCCCCTCCACCTCTCTGCAGACCAGGTCACAGACCATTGAACGACTTCTCCCACTCCTCAGACCCCAGGTACAGCATGCACTGGACCCTCTCCAGTTTGCTGGATCACAGACTACCTCACCTGCAGACCACAGTACGTGAGGCTCACTGACGGCACATCGGAGACTGTGGTCAGTAGCACTGGAGCACCACAGGGGACTGTGCTCTCCCCCTTCCTCTTCACTCTCTACACATCAGACTTCCAGTACAACTCTGAGATGTGCCACCTGCAGAAATTCTCGGATGACACTGCCATCGTTGGGTGTGTGAAGGGTGGTCAGGAGGAGGAGTACAAGAGACAGGTGGATGACTTTGTTGCTTGGTGCCAACTGAACCAACTGCAGTTGAACATATCCAAGACCAAGGAGATGGTGGTGGACTTCCGTAGGTCTGGACCACCCTTGCAGCCAGTCTCCATCGAGGGGGTTGATGTGGAGACAGTAAAGACCTACAAGTACCTTGGTCTGCAGCTGGACAACAAACTGGATTGGTCAACGAATACAGACACCCTGTACAGGAAGGGACAGAGCCGGCTCTATTTCTTGAGGAGACTGCGGTCCTTTAACATCTGTAAGAAGCTTCTGCAGATGTTCTACCAATCAATCGTGGCCAGCATTCTCTTCTACGCTGTGGTGTGCTGGGGAGGCAACATGAAGAGGAGAGATGCATCACGGCTGGACAAGCTGGTCAGGAGGGCCGGGGCAGTGTTTGGAATGGAGCTGGACTCTCTGGTTACAATAGCTGAGAGAAGGACTTTGGATAAACTGCTTTCTATCATGAACAATGATAGTCACCCACTTCACACCACCATCATGAAGCAGAGGAGTGTGTTCAGTGGCAGACTGCTGTCACAGAGCTGCACAACAGACAGACTCAGAAAATCCTTCATTCCGAGAGCCATCAGACTCTTTAACTCCTCCCATCGGGGACGGGATGCTGCTGACGACTGAGTTTAATCCAGGCACACCACTTGGACATTATTCAACAACTTAATTATTTATATTAACACTTCCCCAACCTCGCTTACATTAAAGTATACCTTACTCATGATTGGGTATTCACATTTTCACATTCTCTTTTTAGTACTGTCTTGTAACGTATGCATACTTATATTATATTATATTTCTATGTCACATCAGTCACTTTCGTAATCGATGTCATTGCACTTTACTCTGTTAATTATTTAATTATTTATGACCATTAGGAACATCTACTGCACTGCTCCATTTACAGATAGATCCTTACCTTGTATAGTTAGTTTTTTTTTATAGCCTTATATATTTTCTATTCTTCTGTGTTTTGATTTGTCTGAGTATGTTCCTTATTGTATTGTGTAGTTGCTGCTGGATGCCTAAATTTCCTTCGGGATAAATAAAGTATCTATCTATCTATCTATCTATCTATCTATCTATCTATCTATCTAACACTATACAGACAAAGAATAATAAATATCAAGACAGTGTGCAAATTATGCAGTGTGCAATAAATGTTGAGACCAGTGAGGTAGTAATTACCTCTATTACGCAGTGTGCAATAGAGTCCAGTGAGGTAGTAGGGTTTTTTAGTGCAAATGCTTTCCATTGTCTGGGGTAAGTGGGGTAAGAATGACAGTGTGTGCATGTACAGAAAAACCATCAGGTCAGTCTCTGCAGTTGAGGAGACTGATGGCTTGGGGGTAGAAGCTGTTGCAGAATCTGGTCGTGCTGGACCGGATGCTGCGGTACCTTCTTCCCGAAGGCAGGAGGGAGAACAGTTCGTGTGAAGGATGGGTGGGGTCATTCACAATGCTGGTTGCTTTGCGGATGCTGCGGGTGGTGTAAATGTCCGTGATGGAGGGAAGAGAGACGCCGATGATCCTCTCAGCTGTCCTCACAATACGCTGGAGGGTCTTGCGGTCAGAGACGGTGCAGGTCCCAAACCAAGCAGTGATCTGACAAACATTTTATTATTATTAAATATTAATAACGATTGTGTGTCAGATTCATTGCTCTGTTGTTGATTAGTCGGGTCTGAAAGTGAATGTGTGGTGTTTTTGTCGCCCCCTGCAGCTCCAGAGGGGAAATACCCCAACGGGTTCCGGGACGTCCTGAGGGAGCTGATCAGGGAGGAGGGCGTGGCCTCGCTGTATAAGGGTTTTAATGCAGTCATGCTGAGAGCGTTTCCCGCCAACGCCGTGAGTCTGATTACATCTCTGTACCAAATTTACACAAGAAATTAGACATTAAGTAAAACCTGTTAACTTTTTGAATTCCAGTTTATTTATAGTTATTTTATGTAAAAATATTCTTTATTTTACCTAGCAGCAAATAATGAAGTGTTTTGGATTATACCCGTTATAATTTTTAGTTTTAATAATACTTCTACACTGGCATGCCAGAAGTCATGGGACAGGAACTGGGATATTAAATGTGGATTTATGGATCTGCCAGACTTTCTTGTTCGTATGCACAGACAGTTCTAGCCAGAAGCTGCTGGTCACAATAATAACCTCCTCACTGCACCTTCTCTCACCCTCTTTATTTCTCTCTCTCTCTCTCTCTCTCTCTCTCTCTCTCTCTCTCTCTTTCTCTCTCTTTTTTGCAGGCATGCTTCCTGGGATTTGAGTTGGCGATGAAGTTTTTGAACTACATCGCACCAAACCTGTGATCTATAACCTAATGAAGGCCAAAGAGCCAGAGATGGCACCTGAATGTTTCACACACACACACACACACACACACACACACTCTTGGACTTCATATCCTGTGCAGGAGCTCTGCACAATACAATACAGACTGTATAGCAGTACTTGGGTTATATGATGAATATCATGAACACCCAGAATAGATAGGTGTTATTAATAGTTAGATACTAATATTAATTAGTATTACTGTTATTAGTCTGGTAGCGATTAAAATGCAATATATTGTGCAGCTCTACTTGGTGCCATCAGTAAGCTGTAACACACACACACACACAAATGAACGTCGGGACTTATACGCCATTCGACTTACTTCTGTTTTGCTGTTGTTTTGTTTGTTTGTATCTTTGATTTTAACGGTGATGAAGAGGACTGATGATGTGCCTTATCGTGTCAGGCTGTGAATTCAGTCTCTGTCGTCTCTTCAGGGAATAACATCACACTTCTGTTGTTTCAGTCTCCACCTTCATGTCCCTCTCTCTCTCTTTGTCTCTTTAAGAGAAAGAACACATTTAAAGAGTACTCCAGTCTGTTTAAACTTAAAATGCTTGTCCAATCTCTGGAAGTATAAATGTCACCATTCAGCCATAACATTAAAAATATAATATAATTTAATGTATGCTTAAGATTGTATGGATTCTCTTTGTCCCTTTGTTTCTTGTGTGGTAGCACAGACGCTAATCTAGCAAGCTACCTATTGAGCAATCTTCTGCTTTCCGCCACGCTTCATTTTCCTCCAAATTGTGTCAGTATCTGCATAGTACGCCTATACAGCTCTGGAAAAAAATTAATAGACCACTTCAGATTCTGAATCAGTTTATCTGATTTTGCTATTTATAGGTACAGGGTTTGGACATAGAAACTGAAACACCTGGTTTTAGAGCACAATAATTGATTGTGGTGACGGACAGTTCTGGTGGAAACAGGAGAGTTGAGGTACACATTGAATTCTGCCGTGATTTTGGATGCAATCCAGGTTAGCACCCGAACATCCCTTTTAGACAGCTTCCTCTTGCATCCACAGTTAATCCTGTTGGATGTGGTTGGTCCTTCTTGCTGGTATGCTGACATTACCCTGGATACCGTGGCTCTTGATACATCACAAAGACTTGCTGTCTTGGTCACAGATGCTCCAGCAAGACGTGCACCAACAATTTGTCCTCTTTTGAACTCTGGTATATCACCCATAATGTTGTGTGCATTGCAATATTTAGAGCAGAACTGTGCTCTTACCCTGCTAATTGAACCTTCACACTCTTCACGCTCTTACTGGTGCAATGTGCAATTAATGAAGATTGAACACCAGGCTGCTCCAATTTAGCCAATTCAGTTTCATTGTCCAACCCCTGTATATGTTTGAGTAAAATTAACAGTGTTGTTTTATTCTAAAAACTACGCACATCATTTCTTATAAATTCCAAATAAAAATATTGTCATTTAGAGCATTTATTTGCAGTTTTAAGAGTTCAGAAATCAATATTTGGTGGAATAACCATGGTTTTAAATCACAGTTTTTTTCATGCATCTTGGCATCATGTTCTCCTCCACCAGTCTTACACACTGCTTTTGGATAACTTTATGCTGCTTTACTCCTGGTGCAAAAATTCAAGCAGTTCAGTTTGGTTTGATGGCTTGTGATCATCCATCTTCCTCTTGATTATATCCCACGCTCTATATCCACCCTTTTAAAAAGGCACCATTGGAACCAGATCATCAATGCTTTTCATGGTTTTAATGTTATGGCTGGTCTATACAGATTTTACTTCTATTCAGGTTCATTTCTGAACATTTTTGACTGAAGAAGTCAATTCAGCAACTGCCTATTTAGTATAGTATTATACTGTAAATGAACTTAAACATGCCGGAGTATTCTTTCGTAGCTCACGCTGCGTTCTCTGTTGCGTCTTGTTTTGTGTGTGTTTGTTGGTGTAATTTGCCTTTTTTCTTCTTCTTCATCCAAAAAGTGCATTAATTAAGGTGCATTGCATTGTCCACATGATGTTCACATCACATGAATGGATTCACAGCGGAATAACCAAACATCTACTCCATCACGTCGTCTGAATGGCGTCAATACAGAATATCTGTGTTGAGATGTATAGTACTTATCAGTTCATTAATTATTATTAATTATTATCATCATCTGTCGGCATGTGCCTTTTGTTATTACTGTAAGGTATAATATAGGAAGGTCACAGGCATGCTGCAGCTGATTCTGTTGTTTTTGGTTCATCCTGCATAATAAACTGATATTTAGGACTTGAATACTGGATGTGACTGGGTATTGATTGATGGCAGTGCACTGGGCTGTGGGTGAATCTGCTTTATCTCCTCCAGGGCACATCGTTATGTGGAGCGTCATGTGCAACAACATGTCATTATAGATCACAGAGGGTACAGATATGTTAAACCAGGCTGGATCAGCCTTTCCAGTTATTTTTCTCTGGTATTAAAAAATAATACGTTCATTTAAACTAGTTTTTTTTATTATACTGTTCAACATTCGCAAGTAATGGACTTGTTTAGCATGATGCTAACAACTTAGGGTGACCTCATATGTGCTCTTCAGGATTTTGAAAATAAAAAAATATATTATAAAATCTGTAAAATTAACTAAGTTTTTTTTTTTTTTTTTTTCTTTTTTTTTTTTTACTATTTTAAATAATATTTTTTGAAAACCAAAAAATTGCATTAAGGGTTTGTTCAATTTAGCACAGCATTTAGCCAAATCATCTAAAATGAATAAAACTATAATATTAAAGAGCCACTAAACCCTAAACCACATTGTTTTCTATTAGTAACTGAAATTTATTCCTTTGAAGAAATGAAATATACCAGTTCCAAGCTTTTATTGTGGTCATTTCTGCCTCTGCGGTGAACCTCTCAGGTTTAACTCTTCTATAGGCGTGAATAATAGTTGACATGACTTTTTTTGGTCCAATAAATCAAATATATGTAAATTATAGAACAATATGTTAAAAATTGTGGTGATAATTTTCAAAAAGTGCTGTTTTAAATAAACTTACAGAACATTCATGGGTTTAACATTCACAATTGGCAGTAAAACCAGAAAAAGGCTTGTATGGCGTGACTTTATCATAAACCTATCAATTTGACAGATGGGGAATAGTGCCAGAAAAGATTACAAGAAAAAAAATTAGGTACTTTTATAAGTATATTCAAGGAATTCGATTAAACATCTTCCTATATCTGTAGATAATCTAAAATAATTCAAAAGGTAACTTATTTACATGTAAGAAATGTTATATTTTTATATAGTAATGATGAAAAATTAGGATGAATTGACTTAAATTTAATACACAATAACATTCATGTCACACCATATGATAATTTTAGTCCCCAAGACCTTAAACTAGTAAATAAATGTAAATTTCACAAAAAAATCTACTAGACTACATATATATTTAAAAAAATATAAGAGTATGTTTTCAGCCATATATGTCAACCACCCATATGCAGATCAGTCAATTAATAATAGCGCCCCCCCCGGGTAACGTTCAACCATCTGCATCTCACAGCTATCAGAGGCACACTGCTGCTGCTGCTGCAGCTCAGCCAATCAGCTCTCTCTTCCTCCTGCTCTCCTGCCCCTAAACCCATACATCACCCAGTGCCTCTCCCAAACTACTCCTTCCACTTTTTTATTTATTTATTTTTTTACCTTTTTCAGATCTGAGCTGAGAGTGGAGTCTTCAATTCTGAATATACAATATAAAAATCATAAAAAGAAAGAAAAAACACATTGAATGAGAAGAGGTGTGTCCAAATTTTTGTAGGTTTCTTTGATGTTAGCTGCATTAGCCTTATATTTCCAACATATATATTGCTTACAGCAGCAATTATTTCTCCACTGTTTTTACATTGGGAAAAAATTAGATTAAAATGATTTGATGATTCATTTCTTATTTATTAAATTATAAATTTTTTAACACTATCTAACTAATGCTAGTTACTGCAGCCGTCTCTGAACTTAACCCAGTCACTCAACTGAAATCTAATTTACCACAGCGGACCTGAATACGATCAATATTTTCCATTACACACACACACACACACACACACACACACACACACACACTGCCCCTAAACATGGTGGCAGACGAGCCCTTCACATTCACTAAGCTTCTGCCCGGTTCACTGAAGTCTCTCTTCTAAAGTGTGGAAACCATTTAAAAGAATCATAACATCAATTTCACATAAACTGTGTGTAAATATATTGAGGTTTTTTGTATTTAAATGTATTTTTAAGCTTAAAATCATCAGTTTTGTTCCGCTAGTCCTGATGGTGTTGCTATGCTAGTGTACTAGTTATTGATCTTGCTCATCGATGGGACGCGATTGCGGGCGCTGGTCTGCTAACCCCGCTCAGATATATATCATCATTTTCCGCTGGCTGCTGCTTCTGGAAAGTGTCTCAAAGGGATTTACTGGACTTTTCTGAGCTCTAAACATTTTTTTTTATGCAGAAAACACTTCCTGTGTTTTTTTCCATTGCGTGTTCCTCAGCGCGGCGGTTCAGATGTTGGGGAGGTTCTGATGAAGTGTGGGTTTGTTGAGTGGTGTGGGGTTTAGACGCAGTGTTAGTATGAGTGTGGAGATTCCTGCTGGTTTGACAGATCTGCTGAAGGGCTACACGGTGGAGGTTCTGAAGCAGCGACCTTCTGACCTTCTGGACTTTGCAGTGCAGTATTTTACCCGCCTGAAGGAGCAGAGGAGCGCTGACGGTAGGGATGGGCTGTGTGGCCTGTAATCTAGTTTACATATCATTTAGTATCGGTTATTTTCTATGTCAGGGGTGTCCAAACTTTTTTTGTTGGGGGCCAGAAGGAGAAATATATTTGAAGTCACGGCCACAGACTCTGTAATAAAACAAATAATGAAATATACCACTTTAATTAATACATTTTCCTGATTATTTTTATGGAAACACCATTTTACTTGACTTTTACTTTATATATCTTTGACAGGGTTGTGTAAACTAAGATTTTTCAAATTGATGTTTCATTTCATGATGTCTCTTAATATTAAACTCCTTAATTACGGCAACTTTTAGACTCTTTGCCCCGTTTTTCTGCGCTACAACTTCACTCTCTCCGCTTTTAGACTCTTTGGCCCGTTTCTGACACCTAGCGTTCAAACTTTTAATCTCACATTATAAAAACCTGCTTAACAGCGGGACAACTTTCATTCTATTTCTAAAATACCGCTCCAAAAAAGGAAACGGGCCGCAAATGGCCCGCGGGCCGTAGTTTGGACACCCCTGATCTATATTATTGCATTCTTAGCTCAAACTCTTAACCTGTGTGAGACAATGTAGTGTTAAGAGTCTTGCCCAGGGACTCTTATTGGTGTAGAGCATCATTATTTATTTGATATTTATTCACTGTTACTATTTGTGCAATAATACTGGTCACACCCTACCATAATCATATCTCTATGCAGTAGATGTATATATTTTTTCCTTTACTATATATATATATATATATATATTAAGTATTTTTATATATTTCCTGTGATTGTTTTTGTATACGTAGTTTTATTATTATTATTTGTTTATATTTTTTTCCTGACCTGTTTCCCCATTATGGGATTAATAAAGGATTATCTTATTTTATCTTATTTTATAATCCCTATTTAGACGGGATTAGTTTCTCAGGGGGACGTCTGTAAAAAATATTTCACACTTCTACTCAATGATAAAACTCTTGCAATCCATACAATTGCAATTGTCACGTGACATCGCGTTCAGTAGCTCCTCCATTTCCACTCGCTGTTTTTTACGTGGATTTCCGTGGAAATGCGTGACCAAACTGTAATTACACTGCGTAACAGTGGACAAATATCTATTTTATTAAATGCGAGGTTAATAAACACGAAACTCAGAGATGTGCGTCCAGACAGGACTAAAATTACCGGAGGGACACTGAGTTCAGAGAAAAACAGTAGATAATTCAGCCTGTAATTTTCTCAGGACCCCCTGAGAAACTAATTCAAGGCCAGAAAGACCTTTAGTCCAATCATGTTAATCTGAGCTAAAGAGCTGAAGCTGCTGTTTCCATGTGGGTCAGCCAGATGTCTTCCTGTAGCAGTTTTTTTCTCCAGTTTCTAAGAGTCTTTTGAAGTAATTTCTCTAAAGAAAAAAACTTCTACTTTTAATAGTTACAGAGTTCTCTGTGTTTCTGTGTCTTTTTCTAGTTATTATGATCATAAAACTTAATAAATAATGAGTAGAAAGTTTGTGTAATTCTCCAAATCTGCATCTGTTTACACTGTTTTCCCACCGTTTTAAAAAAAGGATAGCTAATCAGCGCCCAATATGGAGACCTGTGCAAGCGCAGCAGCCAAAATAAGGCAAAAATCTCAAACTATTATTGAGATTTTTTTTTTAAATCAGATTTAATCTGTGATATAAAAGTGGTTTGAAACCTTTCATTTGACCTACAGCTTCAAGTGTTCATAGACATTGAAAATCCTGAATAGAACCCCCCCCCAGCATTGAGATTCTGGTTAAAATCCAATGTTAATCTCACTGAACAGGCTGGAAATGACTACAAATGAAAACTTCAGAATTAACATTTGATCATCACTGTTTTAATTTTTCTCGCTGTAACAGAGCTGAGCCGTCGCAATGCTGAACTCGGCTGCAGGAACACTATCAGATCTCCAGTGCAGAGAGGAGTGGCGTTTGATAAAGACACAACACCTACTGAGTCCAGTGAGGAAGACGAGGAGGAAGAGAAAGAAGAGGAAGATGAGGAGGAGAAAGAGGAAGATGATGATTTTCCTGATGATTTCACGTTTAAACGTAAGTTTCTTAACCCAGTCCTTTTGCATCCCCTATATCAGGGGTGTCCAAACTTTTTTTGTTGGGGGCCAGAAGGAAAAATATATTTGAAGTCACGGGCCACAGACTCTGTAATAAAACAAATAATGAAATATACCACTTTAAATAATACATTTTCCTGATTATTTCATTTACACACCATTTTACTTGACTTACTATCTTTATCTTTGACAGTGTTGTGTAAACTAAGATTTTTCAAATTGATGTTTAATTTCATGATGTCTCTTAATATTAAACTCCTTAATAACGGCAACTTTTAGTCTCTTTTGCCCGTTTTTCTGCGCTAGAAATGCGCACCCTATAAAAACCTGCTTAACAGCGGGCCAATTTTCATTCTATTTCTAAAATACCTCGCGGGCCGCTCCAAAAAAGGAAACGGGCCGCAAATGGCCCGCGGGCCGTAGTTTGGACACCCCTGATCTATATGCATATTCTTTTTACTGACTGTGTAATCAATATATTCCTATATATTACTACTGCTCTGCTGGAGCAAAGCCAGTGTTCTCAATTCCCATCCAACAGCTAGTTTCTTTAAGCAGTTTACTGTTTTAAATATACTAGTGCATCTCAAAAAATCATTGAAAAGTGAAACATATATACTATATTGATGTATTACACACAGAGTGATCTATTTTAAATGTTTATTTCTTTTATTGTTGATGATTATGGCTTACAGCCAATGAAAAACATCAAAAATTAGTGTCTCAGAAAATGTGAATATTAGCAAAGACTAATTTGGTACTTTTAGCAGTGTGGGCAGTGTGACAAGTCCTGCTGGAAAATGAAATACACATTAAGTGCTGTGAGATTTTGTGGAAAAAACAAAACTGCACTGACTTTAGACTTGATAATAAAACACAGTGGATCAACACCAGCAGATGACAGACATGACTCTCCAAACCATCACTGATCATCAGTAAATTCTACATTTCATTTGTAAATGAAGAGAGCAGAGTCTGGAGGAAGAGTGGAGAGACACACAGTCCAAACTGCTCGAGGTCTAGTGTGAAGTTTCCACCAATCAGTGATGGTTTGGAGAGTCATGTCTGTCATCTGCTGGTGTTGATCCACTGTGTTTTATTATCAAGTCTAAAGTCAGTGCAGTTTTGTTTTCCCACAAAATCTTACAGCACTTCATGCTTCCCTCTGCTGCTGACAACTTTTATGGAGAGGAGGATTTCATTTTCCAGCAGGATTTGGCACACTGTCCACACTGCCAAAAGTACCAATTGGTCTTATATAATAATGATATATTTTCTGAAACACAGATTTTTCAGAAATCAACAATAAATAAACAATAAAATAAATAAACGCTTAAAATAGATCACTCTGTGTTTAATACATCTATATAATATATGAGTTTCACATTTTGAACTGAATTACTGAAATAAAGTAACTTTTCAATAATATTCTAATGTTTTTATCAGATACAGTGACGTCACTGATCTCGTCATCTTTTTATCTCTCTCTGTTTAGCACCACCTCCCACCAAATCCAATCGGAGAGTATCAGGTAAAGAGCTGTTTTATTGCTATTCAGTGTGTTGTATCATTATATACAGTGTGTATGATGTGTGTGAGTTGTTTTAGTAGATACACACTCAGTAGATATACACTGACATGCTCAGCATTAAGGTGGCGTGGCCAAAAAACAGCTTATTTGCATAAAAGTGTCAGAGCCCTTAAACGGCTCACAGCTGGTGAGATCTTTATCTGTATGTAAAAGTGATTTTGTGACCTATTATAACCTGTGTAAAAACAGGTATAATATATATATATATTAAATATATATTCCCTCAGTTTGTGCAGAGGCGTATAATCCAGATGATGATGACGATGATGACTCTGAACCGAAGGTTATCCACCCTAAAACTGACCAGCAGCGCTCCCGACTGCAGGAGGCCTGCAAAGATATACTACTGTTCAAAACTCTGGAAAAGGTAACGCATATAAAATATAGCACATATATCACATATAGCACAAAATATACCTAATCTCATTTAAGTGCTGAAGGAGGATTGTCACCCTCTTGTGGACCCAACTTGTATATTAGTCTCTCTGTTATTTTTCATTTAACCCTTTCATTCCCTCTTTCTGTCTCACTCTCTGTCTTTCTTTCTCTCTCCTACTACCTTTGTCTCTCTCTCTTTCTGTCTCTTAAAAATAATGTGGTTTATTACTGTTACTCTCTGTCTTTCTGTCTCTCTCTCTCACTCTCTCTGTCTTTGTCTTTCTCTCCCTGTCCCTTAATATGTGGTTTATTGCTGTCTTTCTCTCTCTCTCTCTCTCTCTCTCTCTCTCTCTCTCTCTTAAAAATATTGTGGTTTATTACTCTCTCTCTCTGTCTCACTCTCTTGAAAAATAATATGGACTATTACTCTCTTTCTCTCAATTTTTCTCTCTCTTTTAAAAACATATTTTGGTTTATTACTGTCTCTCTCTCTCTTTAAAAAATATGGTTTATTCTTGTCTCTCTCTCTCTGTCTCTCTCTCTTAAAAATTATGGTTTATTCTTGTCTCTCTCTCTCTGTCTCTCTCTCTTAAAATATATTTTGGTTTACTACTGTCTCTCTCTCTGTCTCTGTCTCTCTCTCTTAAAATATATTTTGCTTTATTACTGTCTCTCTCTCTGTCTCTGTCTCTCTCTCTTAAAAAATAATTTGGTTTATTACTTTCTCTCTCTCTCTCTGTCTCTCTCTCTTAAAATATATTTTGATTTATTACTGTCTCTCTCTCTCTCTCACTCTCTCAGGATCAGTTCTCAGAGGTTTTAGACGCCATGTTTGAGGTACTCGTGAAGCCACAAGAGCACATAATAGACCAGGGAGATGATGGAGATAATTTCTATGTGATTGAGAGGTGAGCTAGTTCTGAATTTCTATATAAACTTAACTTATTACCAAAAGATTTGTTGAAAAATATTAACTGGGAAGAAAAGTCTAAAGAAAAATGCCTATTATTCTTTTGATGATGAGTGTATATTTTATTTGTACATGTGTGCTGCTGTTAAATGTGTTTAAGAAGTTCTTTCTCTCTCTTTTCTCAGGGGAGTGTATGATATTGTGGTGGGGAAGGATGGAGTGAGCCGCTGTGTGGGGAAATATGATAATAAGGGCAGTTTTGGGGAATTAGCGCTGATGTACAACACTCCTCGAGCGGCCACCATCATCGCCACCCAGTCAGGAGCGCTGTGGGCCCTGGTAATTTAACACGTTTATATTAATCTTATCCTACTTAACCCAAAAGAGCCCATAGTGAGGAATCTTACAAAATCTTACAGTACTTTACTTTAACTCATGAAGTTCCTCAGTGCTACACACACCCTGAGAGCATCACCGTTCACAAAGGACAGTGTGTGATTACTGTTTAAAATGTATCTGTAAACCTGTGAGGAACTCTGAGGGCTGTCTAGATGTTCTGAGAAGGTCTGAGGATTTTTGTTGTGTTTTTAGGACAGAGCGACGTTTCACAGACTTATAGTGAGAAATAATGCGAAGAAGAGGAGAATGTACGAGGCCTTTATTGAGTGTGTTCCCCTGCTGAAATCATTGGAGGTAAATTCTTACTCTTCAAACTGTTCATCAACATCAACATTATTATAAACATTATTATTATAAACATTATTAACATTATCATTAACATCATTATCATCATTATTATAAACATTATTAACATTATCTTCATTATCATCAACATTATAAACATTATTATTAAAATAAACATTTTTAACATGATCATTAACATTATCAAAATGATCTACATTTTCAACATCAACATTCTAAACATAATTATAAACATTATCATCATCACTTTCATCATTATTATTATCAACATTATCATTAACATTATCAACATTTTCATCATCATAATTAATATTAGCATCATTATAAATGTTATCAACAGTTTCATCAACATTACAATAATCATCATTATATTATTATGAAAGATTAAAATATATCTTACTGCCTTCTTTGGTTAGCATTGTTCTAATAATAATTTATTATTAAACTGTACTTGTCTCTTTGTCTCCTGTTCTTTTTTTCCTCAGTTGTCTGAGAGGATGAAGATTGTTGATGTTTTAGGAGCGAAATCCTTCAAAAATGGAGAACTGATCATCAAACAGGTTTAGTGATGTCACTGAGATTTATTTCATGATGTAATATATTTTATTTAATGATCAAAAACTGATATAAAAGTATAAAAGTTTGACTTTCTGATACGAGACGAGCTGTTTTCTCCTGCAGGGCGACGCTGCAGACTGTTTCTACATAGTTGAGTCTGGAGTCGTGAAGATTCTCATCAAAACCAAAGTAAATCACAATTGCATTTAAGAAAACCATTTATTCTTCAGAAAAATCCTAATAAAAATTACAACTCATGAGTCTGTATTTGCAGCTGTTCTTATAATGATGGGTTCCACTCTACTTTACAAAATGTACAAATCCCAGATAAAAACTGGGATTAAAAAAAAAAAGTGGATTTTAAGAAGAAATTTGGTGAATAAGTTGCACTGTGTTTGTTCTCCACAGACTAAAGCTGGTCAGAGGGATAATGCGGAGGTGGAAGTCGCCCGCTGCAGCAGGGGGCAGTATTTTGGAGAGCTGGCGCTGGTTACTAATAAACCAAGAGCTGCATCCGTCTACGCTGTGGGAGAAACCAAGTGTCTAGGTAAAACCCTATCCGAACAGGATTAGTTTCTCAGGAGGTTCTGGGGTCATTTTCTCTTTTATGTTTTTTTTTTTATCCTCTGTGATTTTAATCCCGTCCAGAATGATCACGTAGGTGTTTTTCTCAGACGTCCTCTGAGAAATTACAGGCTGAATTATCTACTGTTTTTCTCTGAACTCCGTGCTCCTCCGGTAATTTTAGTCCCGTCCGGACGCACATCTCTGAGTTTCGTCTCCTCACCTTTAATAAAATAGGTATTTGTCCACTGCCGCGCACCGTAATTACACTTTGGGCGAGCGTTTCCACGGAGATTCACGTAAACACAACAGCGAGTGGAAATGGAGGAGCTACTGAATGCGATGATGTCATGTGACTGAGAAAGCCTGAAAACTCACTGGTCCTCCTGATTTTTCAATTGCAGTCCGGATGCAGGAGTTTTATCACTGAATAGAAGTGTGAATATTTTTCACAGACGTTCCCCTGAGAAACTAATCCCATATTTTACTTTACGTAGTTAATAGCGACAGTTTGACCAATCCAATCAGATGGGACATTGGTGTCAGAAGTGGGCTCCATTGACCCAGCTAACAGAGAACTTTAGAAGATCGATAACCAACGTTTTGAAAAGGTTCCGGGAACGTAGGTCTGTAACATTACAGAAATGATGTTCCAGAAATGTTCTGAGGACGTGTGATGTGATAAGGGTTTGCATTGCAACGTTATTAGAACGTTTCTCAGTACATAACGTTCCCAACTAGATGAATACTAACATTACGGAAACATTACAAGTAACATTCCCAAAATGAAAAACAATTAAAATATTGACTCAGGTGACGTTGCAATGACGTTACCAGAACATTTAAAAACATAAAAATGTTCTAAGATCATCCAGAAAAAAAAAGTTAACTGTTAAAAATTAGAGGGGTGATTTTACACTGTCGCCTTAAATAATGGACCATTAATCATGGTGCTAATTGTAAGCTTGAATGGTCAATGGTTCTCTTCTAATGGTGTGGTGGTGTTCAGTAATTTCTGGCATGCTCTCCTCCACCAGTCTTTCTCACTGGTTTTGGGTGACCGTGGCTTACTCCTGTCTCAAATATTTAAGCAGTTCAGCTTCGTTTGGTGGCTTGTAACCATCCGTCTTCCTCTTGACTACAATCCAGAGTTTTTTTTATCAGGTTTCAGGTCTAGAGATTGAGCAGGTCATGACAGGATCTGGACTGAATTTGGAGGTCCTTCATCTACACCTTGATTGACCAAGCTCACCCAAAAGCAGTGTGTAAGAGTGGTGGAGGAGGACATGATGCCAAGATGCATGAAAGCTGTGAAAAAAACAGGATTATTCCACTAAATATTGATTTCTTCAAGATGCAGAGCTTTCAGACCTCAAATAATTTATTCTGCTCACTAAATTACAATGTAAAACCAAAAATAACTAGACTAACTCATGCTGTATTTGTCTCCGTTTCTCTCCCAGTGATTGATGTTCAGGCGTTCGAGCGCTTGCTGGGCCCCTGTAAAGAGATCATGAAGAGAAACATCGCTTCATACAAGGAGCAGCTGGTGGCGCTGTTCGGATCCTGTGATGATCTGAAACACTGAGGAACCCTGAGGGCAGTTTTATAAACCAGGAGTTACAGTTAGCTGAATAAACCTAAAACCCAAAGTGCTCTCTATAAACCCCTCCTTAGGTGTTCTGTTGGCAGTGTTTCTAGATTCGACCAAACTTGGCAGACGTTCCACTGGAAATATTCACAAATAATTCAAAAAATTAAGTAAATTAAAACAATAAAACATTCTACCTGTTTTACATGAGTTTATACCTTTTTGAACTTTTTGATTAAGTTTTGGAACTTGTTTGATTAGACTAGAACTGAATTCACAGGAGTTTGTGTTAAATTTTCTGTTTTAAGGATTTGTGTATTTTTTTAGATGACATCTTCTGTCCAAGTAGGTAATTTTCCTTTGGCGTAACCCGTGTAAACCATCCCTGTTCTTCCATCAAAAACACAAAAGTATTACTGTTGATGTTTTTGTTTGATTAAAGACATTTATTTCACACAAAATGATTTTCTCATGGAGGATCAATAAACACAAACAATGAAATGAGAGAGCATGTGACTGTTATATTCAAGTTTTCTGGATTTTTTTTATTTGAGTAAGAAAAACTGAAGTGCCCGCAACAAACCCTCGCAAGAGCTGCCAGCCCAAAGTCTTTTAAAGTATTTACATCACAAATTTAAGTTCGGGTTTGTGTCGATGTTCTTCGCTCGTCTCTTTTTTTCCGAAGATGTCTGTGGTTAGTTCCATGGTTGAAAATAATAACAAGCAACTCTCCTGGGTTTAAGCCAACTTGCCAGGGTTTTAAATATTTAAAATATTTACAGTCCTGCAATCTGGTAACTCCAGAGTTCTGCAGCTGCGTGTCTGTCTGTGTGTTTCGAGCCGAAGACGGAGGAGGAGTCTGCTGTGATCTGCGTTTAGCAAAGTGAGCGACAAAGCAAGGCGGATGAGAAGATCCCCTGAAATGTACATTCCCAATGTTAATTCCTCTTCGGAAGGCGCACTGACCAATGAATGTGGTGCATGGTTACTTAAAAACCCATTAGTCTGTTACAATGATTTCTATCATCCACCTTTTAAAAAAAATAGAACTGAATCACTGAAGAATGAAGAAAAAAAAAGTAGCGTCCAGTTCGTCACCTTTTTTCTTCTTTTTTCCTTATTCTTCAAAACATCCTGATTTCCCAAAGAATTTCCATAAGCAAAAAATAAAAAAAATTACCAATAAATACAAATACAGCAGAAATGGTCAAATTAGCTTGTACGTAACCCGGAGTGAGTGGTGCTGCACACGGACAAATCCTTGAGCGATTCGGAGAGCCGGGAGGGTCACCAGAGGAAAGACGAACTGGAGTTGATATGTAAGATTCCAGACAAACAAAAACACAAATATCTCCAGAGTCCCTTCAGGCTGTAAATGCGAACGTCCGTGGAGGCGAAGTCAGAGGGGGAGGAGAGCTGATGTGAGTGGAGCTCAGTCTGAGGAAATGCAGATTCACACTGAGGTAATGACAATCATTAGATGAGGGGAGATACTGGAGATCTGGCTGAGGAGATCTGGAGCGAGTCGTGAAAGATGACTCTCCGAAAACTCGCATGGAGGAAAAATCTGCAACACGTAGGCAGGCTACAAGGAAAAGAGAGAGAAAAAAAGGAGAAAAGTTAGCAAGGTTACACTTATAATGCAAAACACTGAAGCCTGATGTGAAATAGACTGGCATTATCTTGACTTAATTTCAAGATGTGCATTTAATTCGTAAAGTTTGCAGTGACTTGTTTTACATGACAGGACCTCTGCATTCTACTAATGAAGTGTGGAGCTACTTTGAGTTAGATAATGGTGTAAAAATAGTGATTTCTATGCATGCACACTGCTATGCCCCTAGTACCAGCATTTTAAGCCTGTTGGGATAATCAGCTAAAAGTGCTGTATTTGGGAAAGCTGAGGGAGAATGGAGGTAAACTGTTAAAAAAAATCTCGTTATCATGTTTCACTACAACCCAAGTCCATTTCCCACTGTATTTCTCCTTTAATGCCCATTTTGCAATTAATGAGTTAGTCCAATATTATTTTAATAAGAATATACCTGATTTGATCCAGGATTGGGCACATTGATGATGCCTGCAGCCAGCTTGGCCTTTAAATAATTGATGAAGGCCGATTTAAGGGCTTGCGTCTGGTTTACGACATCTTCCTGATCTCGACCACAGGGCATGGCCAGTAGGAGGCAGAAGTCGCTCTCACCCTTAGAAAAGAAAAACAAATAAATTGTTTCTGTGCCCATTTTCAAAACACTATAATTAAGTCTTAATTAATTCTGAACTTACAGTCATTCTGCGAGCCACTCCCTCGAGCTGCGGCGTCTCTAACCTCATTCTCTGAACAATACGGAGGTGAGCACCAGTCTCCGGCACAGGAAGCGATCGAAGGCCAAGAGACTTGTTCCCACACACAAAATGCAACTGGACAGCTGCGGTGTCATTCTTCAATGCCAGCAGGCCTTGCCACACAATTGGGTATTTCTGTTTTGAATATGGAGAAAAAAAAAAATACAAATATTGAGTAACAAATAAAAATAGTATGTATTATTCAACTTCCTTGAGACTTTTCAGCTCTATATATCAACAAATATTTTAAGATCTCATATCAATATAATGCAAAATATTAGTAGTATTGTTTTGATTGTATTGACACCTTTATTAAAATATAGGCTTCTAAACTCTAAGACTCGCCACACTATTAGACTTACTAAAGTTACTGCTTTATTACTCCACATGGTGGCGCTATAATCAAATGAATAGGGTAAATAAACATGCGGTGAAGAACATTGGCTGTTAAATTCTGTGAAACTGACACCAATAAATCTATAATTCCTAGTATTTGCTTACTTAGGACTATTTTATCCTCCTTAGTAGCACAGATACTGTAAAGTATCGTAGAGAACTGTCCTCCAATATATAGTGAATATTCCACAGATTCTTCCAAGCCTTTTATTCCCCACCACACACACATTTGTGCAAGTAAATTACCGTCAGAAGCTGCACCATGTTGACTTGCTGGTGTCCAACATGCTCCAGTTTACCTTCAGTCTGTACCTGGCCGTGGTCAGTTTCTTGAATACCCTTCATAGGACAAAAACAAAACATCAGTAGAATTCAAATCTTAAATACCTAAATATTTTTAAAAGGAGTATTTTAGTACAGCACGGAGTTCAGCCTACCTGTGAAGGCGTGATATTATGAGGTGGTTGGGCAATCGCTAAAGGTGAGCTTTCAGGAAACTGCGAGTGGACAGTGCGTAGGTTGGTGTACATCGCAGAATACTCCGAAAAGGGTGGCACGGCTCCTGAGGGAATCACCTGTACCCGCTGAGGAGAAGCCATGGAAGGCACTGCGCCCCTAAGTCCCATCATCCCGTCTTTCCCAGGAGGTGGCGTGTTCCTCTTTAAATCAGACTGTTTCAATGGGTCTTTGTCAGCTACATTCTTTTGCAACAGGTGTGCCCGTGGAGAGAGCGAAGACGTAATGCTGGTGGGTGTTGAAGTTTGAGGGGCAGCCTCCGCAATATGTCCATGTTGAATCTCTGCAGCTGGACGCTCCCCCTGCTGATGGTGCATGAGCATTCGCATGTCTCTTGGCGACATGTTGAACCGGTCCAATGGCAATCCACTGTGAATCGGCCCACGGTATTCTGCTGGTATTGACTCTGGTTTCAGCTGTGCCGCTGGTGGTCTTCCAAGTGCTGGGTGAAACCGTCTTGCATCCTCCTCGCCACCTTCATGGCCTCTGGTATTGGCTGGGTTAACTTTGAGAACCATTTCTCTGTTGCCAACAGCTTGGGGAGATGTGGGGCGCTGTTGACCAGGGGGCCAGGCTGAGGCAAGGCTCTCAGAATGAATGCCGAAGTTCATAATTGATATTGGGGGTGTGTTAACTCGTACCTCTCCCTGAGAAAGGTGACCAATAGGAATGGTCTGACCTACACGGTGAGGTGACATTCTACCAAGATTGCCATGAGTGCTGTGAGGGGGCATGATCACAGACTGCTCAGAGTGGTGTACACTTGGGACATATTGAGACATAGTGGATAATCCTGTAGGCAATACCATAGAAACAGCTTTAGGAGACGATGAGCCAATAGGAGAAGGCACAAAGGGAGAATGGGGGTGTCCAGTTTTCCGTGGGGAGCGTGGTTCTTGTTTAGCCTGAATATGTGAAGGTGCTCTATCCGTAGGGGTTCCTGGTATGAATCCAACATGATTACCAGCTGGAGAGGGCAGGTGAGGGCTTATGGCAGGGCTTATTGTTGACACCCATGCAGGTTTCACACTATCCACATTGAGAGGTTCATTTCCTTCTCCTTTCTTGGGATGTTTCATCACCATACCGTATTCTGAGTGATGGAAACCCATTACTTGTGAAGGTGCAGATGTCTGCTGAAGCCTTTTCACAACTCCACTTTGAAGTGAAGCATACAGATCTAATTTATCTAATCCAGACTCTTGCTTAATAGAAGAGACATTAGGCTGTGACTTCATGGAATGACCACTGTCTGATGCAGGCAAGGAACCCTTAGGTGTAGCTGGCTGAGAGGGGCTGTAAAGGTCTTGCTTGAGCGGTGGCATTGACACCAACTGCTGAGATTCTATGTCTACGGCACTAGGAGGTGGAATCTGACTGATTTTGGCACTAATCCGCTGGCGTCCCTCAATTTTTTGTCCTGAGTGACTCAGCACTACCACTCCCTCTGAGGTATTTACCCTTAGTCCAGCAGTAGGGCCTGTACTCAGGGACGTGCTTTCGACTATGTAGCGACCTGCATTTCCACCTTCCTCTCCAACCGTTGGGCCGTGATGGGCATTGCTGTCATCCATGCTGGGCTGGTACATCTGCTTTGGAGGCTGTTTCTCAACAAAGGGTTTTCCCATTGGAATACTAAGCTTCTCCTCAGATTCAGGAGGATTGCAAACCCGACTGATGACTGACGTAGCATTAGAGGCAATGACAGAAATTACCGACTTCTCACTAAAGACTTGCTTTGTTTCTGGGGAAGGCAAAGATGCTGGTGGACGAACCACAGGTTGGGCTGAAATGGAAGTGTGCCTGCTCTCATGTGGTGTACCCTTGGGATCGTTTTCCCTTGCATGCATGCTTCCCAGCATTGGACTAATGTCCGTAATTGGAATACTTCTTGGCTTTGTAAGAATTTTACGCAAATCACTGGTGTTGGCATCATGTGGAGAGGGATCGGAGTGTAATTTTGGATTCTCTGTTTGAACTGAGGGTGTTAATGAAGGGGAGAGAACGACAGTCTCTTTGGGTTGATTCAATCGATCTGTGGGGGAGACTGGAAGTCTTTGCTGTGAAGGTTTGAGGCAAATACTTGTGGGAGACAGGGAGGGAGATGTACACTCATAAGGATTGGACAGAGGCTTGAGGGATGTTGGGCTTTTATTAGCTAACGGACCAGAGGGTTTTGGGAGATCAGCTTGTTCTTTAGGAGGAACCTCTGTTGCTTTAGGGACTTCAGGAACATTAGCTGTTAAGCTCAAATCCTGCTTGGATGAAGGTGTAATAACGACAGTAGTAGCTGGTGGCAAAGATTCTTTGACTGTTTGAACCTCAGGTATGGAGTCTAGTGGTTTCACAGAAGGCCTCTCTGCATCTAGCTCTTTGTTTGCTTCCTTCTTGTTGACATTGGCCTTCGGGCCTTTGGCTCTTTTCTGGGCTTTTCCTCTACCTTTGCCTTTTCTTGGGGTTCCTGTGGTAGAGGGCTCCTCCTGAACGGTACCAGAGTTACTCTCTGCAACTTTGCCCTCTGGGACTAAAGTCTGAATATCAGGGTCCGTATCCATGACTGGGTCTTGTGGCAGACCGCAAGACACATCTTCAGATGTGATTGAATCAATAGCAGCTGCAAGTTCAGTTTCACTAGCAGGATTTGCAGGTTTTTCTTCTTCTGTTTCATGAACCGGCTCCTCTGGAAGTTCAGATAAAGGGGGTTGGATCTCTGTTGGGCTTTTAAACTGAAGTGGAGTAGGATCTTCTGTAAGCTTAGCAATGTTCTCAACAGCTTGTTCAAGCTCCATCTGACGCGACAATAATGCTTCAGAAGTATCTTTGACCTTTCCACTGGTTACAGAATCTTCTTTAGTATCACCATCTTCTTCTTTAGTATTCATTTCGTTCTTTGCCAATTTAGGTTCCAGTGGCAGGTCTTTGGGGGAAGTAACTGGCACAATCTTTTTAGAAGATGCTTCATGCCCAGATTCATTCTCGCCTGTTTGAAGTCTTACAGTTACTTCTGTCACATCAAGGCTGATTCTAAGGTTTTTGAGGCCGAGAGATTTATCTTCAGTTAGTAATTTTGAATCACGATTTAGTCGAGTTGCCTTAGTTTTTCCACTTTTTTCCAAAGAAGAGGGTTCTTGAATAGATTCAGGCTTTTCTTGGCTTTCAGGGCCTTTTTCCATTTGATTCACTTTCTCTTTTTCTTGCTTTGGTTCTGAACTAATTTGTGGTTTACGTTCTTCCTTTGAATCACTTTTACCGGAAGGATCACATTCATGCTGGTTTTTGCCGTCTGTGTCCATTTCAAAGGGCTCTATCTTTTGAGAATTAGTCTCAGATACTTTATCTATTTTGTCTCCTTTTTTTCCTTGTCCAGAAACAGAAGCAGTTTGATTTGCTTTGTGTCCATACTGAGAATGTTTTCCTTTGCCCGTTTTAGTGACTGTTTCGTTATTTCCAGGCTCATTTATATCCATCTCTTTTGTCTCAGTCATTTTTGTCCGCTCACTTTTTCCGGCTGGATGTTCCTCTCCTTGGCGTCGACTCTTAGGTGGACGACCCCGTCTTGAAATTACTGGTGCAGTAGGGTTGTCTGGTTCAGGTTGCTGCTGTTGCCCACTATCTTTGTCCGTACCACGTTTGCGTGCACTGCGTGGTGATTCAACATCTTTGCCAGTTTGTGGGGCAGATTCACCCTCAACTACAGTCGCATAAACAGAACGTACATTCCTGCGTCTTGCCCTTACAGGGGGTGCATTTTGTTCCACACTCTGCTCAGGTTCAGGACTATGGATGGGAGACTTCCCAGGCTTGTCTAAAGTTGCTTTAGATGACTCCCCTCTTGGAGAAGATGAACGCTTATGCCTCTCCTTATCAATGCGCTCACTCTTGCGAGTGCTTTGTTTATCTGGTGTGCTTGGTGAGATCAAAGGGGCTACGGGTGTCGGAGGTGAGGCCTTTGTTTTCTTATTTCTTGACCTTGGAGGAGGAGAGGTTGGTTCCTCTGCTATATGACTGTCAGCATTCTTGGCTTCAACCTCTTTAACTGGAGGTTCTGTTACTTTGGCTACAGGCTCTGGCTTTTCTAATTTGTCAGCTTCATCGATAGTCATAGGGGATGGAGAATTCTGTAACTCAATGGGCTTGGTTTGTGGCTCGGGTTCTGGTTCACAGCTCATTTGTGTGTCGTTGGTCTGCAGATCACTATTGGAGAGCTGCTCAGCATCTCTATCAGGAATTGTTTCCATTTCTTTAGTTGGGTTAACTTTCATCTCATTCACTGAAGGCTTTATCTCCTGGCATTCTGAGCCAACTGTCTCAGATGTTTCTTGAGGCGGTGGAAGAGTTGCAAAGACCTGTTCAGGCTGCTTTTCTTCTTCTTTTATAGGTAGATCAAGCTGCTTAGGTGAAGGAGTCTCAACATTAGCAGCCTCTTGTTTTGGTGACATCTCTTTAGTTGTCAAGACTGGTGGGGAAATTGGAGTTTCGTGGGCAGGGTTTACATTGATCGCTTGGACAGGACTTGTTTGCGGAGGCTGTACAGGGGTGATGGGTTTAATTTCAGTTTGCTGTATGATAGGTTCAGTAGTACTGCGTTGTTGGACTGGTTCCTCTTCCTCAGATTTACTGTTAATTTTTACATCTACAATTTCTTCCTTCTTTGACTCTTGCTGAGCCTGGTCCTTCAACTTCTGTTGCTGTAGCCTTGTTAATTCCATAAAGCGGTCATGGAAAAGAACCATTGGTTCTGAATCAGGTTGAACCTCAGTTTGGCCTTGCTGGGCAGGACAGCCATGTTCAGAATCTTCATGCTTTCGTTCAAGATGCTGGAGTCGCCTTGAGTCTTGCTCAAAGATCGAACTGTGCAGAAAGCGAGAAGCAAAAAGCTCTCGTCGTTCATGTTCTTCTGGCTTAGGATCTTCCTTTCTGTCATCGATTTTATCCTCAGATTCACTTCGAATTTTCTTCTTCTTCATGTACCACGAAGGTGTTGGTCGCGGTGTTGACTCTACCTTTTCTGTATCCTTTCTGCTACGGAAACTAGCAAAATGAGAGTCACCATCCAGGAAAGACCAATTGTCTTCCCTTGAGGAGGACAAAGATTTTGCACGTTCCAACAAAGCTTTAGTATCAGGAGTGATAGTTTGATCAAGAGCAAAGGAATAAAATCTATTTCTCTCCAGTGAGGTGGTAAGCTTAGATTCTGGTATTCTGTCCCCACGATGCCGTTCAGGGAAGGACATAGAGGTAGAGGGCATTGGAGAATTTGGTTTGTGTTCTCGATCTTCCTCAGAGTCTGAGCGAACCTCACCAGGCTCCAAATCAGGCCAAAGTCCATAATCCAAATACTTCCGATTTAAACGTCTTTTCTCTGAATTCCTTGAAAAGTCAGGAAACAAGTCATGTTTTAAACGACTCTCCCAGCGTCTTTGCTGTTCATCCAATAGTGGGGTGCTTTGCTTAGACACCTGAGATGCCTGCATCCGTTTAACTGGAAGGTCCAGGTCTGGGTGAGCATTATCCTCTGTCTTGGGAAGTTCTTTTGCTTCTTTAACATTAATTAGATGAACATCTGTATACTCTTCCTCTGCATGATGAGGGCCATGCTGAAACCTTGGAGAATGTGTGTTGTTCCATTCGGCGTCTTCACTTTTTGGACGAGATGTTCTGTATACACGTTCTCTCTTGGTAGTCATATCCATGTCAAAATGCTCTGGTTTCTTGGCCTTACTTGATGGAGAAGTATCTGTTACATCCTGAGGTGGCTTACCTACTTCATGCACCAGGCTACGGTGTTCAAAGTCTTCTGTTTCCAAACACTGAGTAGAATCTGTTTTTCCTGGTTTATCAGGCTCTTGCAGCTGCTGACGAAGTTTTCGGTTTTGCTCCATCTGCTTGCGATAACTCTGAGAAAGATCAATGTCCAGGTACTCGTCCCTAACTTTGTCCTTTTCCGGGGTTCCATCTTTGGAGAATCTTCTAGAAATACCTGGCTGAGATTTTGAGTCTAAAGACTCCAAGATAGGATCAGAATGCTCTGCTAGCCGTACAGATGAACTCTGAGACTCGCCTCTAGTACTAGGGTCCAACTCTTCCCTTTGACTAAAGTGAGAAGATATCCTTTCAGATTTGGACTTGTGTTCCCTCTTGTGTGCATCTTTTTCTACGATTTTTGCATCAATTTCTGTTTCCTTTGCAAGAGAAGAATTTGCTCCAAAGTCTGCAGACTGACTAACCCCAGCACTTTCATCTTCAAGACGACCTCTTTTCTGCCTTATGGCTTTGCAACTGGGGTCTCCAAAACGTCTTTTGCGTGCGGCAAGCCTGTCAGAATCCACAAGAGTCTCTTTTCCCTCATTTCCAAGGTCAGATTTTTGGTGCTTCTTTGATCTTCCTTTGCTATCCCGGTCCACTGACTCACTTTTACCTTGGTCAAGCCTTTCTCCTTTTTGTGGCTCAAGACGGGACAAAGGATCAGCAGGGGAGGGTTCATTTTCACCTTTGTGTCTCTGTCTTTCTGAGCCATCAGAGTCTGGGACCTTTATTTTTCCAGAGTTAGAATCCAAACTGGGCTCCCTGTCTGCTTCAGAACGAGGTATGCTAGGAGACTGCACTTTTCCCCTTCTTGACTTTATCTTCTCTCCCTTCTCTCGGTCAGTTTTCTCCTTTCTCCTGCTACGTTTGCTCTTCTCTGCCCCACTTACACGGTCTGCCTCAGCCTGCTGCTCCATTTCTCTCTCCAGACTCTCTGGCTTGAAATCCACAGGAGACTTTTCTGTTTTTTCAAACTGAGATTGAGGAGGCGATAAGGAGCTGCAGCTTCCACTTCTCTCAGACGAGTGCCTGAACACACGCCTCTCTGCATCTCTTGAAACACGTTCAGATGGTGACGGGGAAGCAGAAGGTGAAACAGGGCGGCGCTGATGGGACGGGCTCCATCTGCCACGGTCGGCTTCAAAACGTTCCCGTTCTCGCTCCCGTTCTCGCTGAATGTAGCTATACTTTCTGATGTCCTGTTCAAAAGGGTCCCGATAATCTCTGTATTCCCGAGGGTCTTCATGATAGCGTGGATCATAATGTTCACCCTGGTAATGCTCCAATTCTGTGTAACGTTCACGACTGCGAGCAGGGTATTCTCGTCGAGGGTCTTCAGTATAAATCCCAGGTGTCCGAACATTCTCATAGTAAGCTCTTTCTGCTGGAAATTCGTGATACGGAGGTCTTCGTTCCTCTCTGATAAATGAAAGGAGATAATAGATCAATCAAACACCTTGCCAACACTGAGATAGATATTATAACACTGTAATCTCACAGAACTTTGAGAAAAGTTTACCTTCTTTCTGCAGGGAGTTCATAAAAGTCACGAATATCCTGTCCTGACGCCTGCATAGAGCGATAGAATGCCATTTGGCTTTCCTGACTGGCAAAATCAACCTACACAAAAAGCAAATACCAAAACCATAAGAAATCACTGATATTTTCATTTACCGAAGCAACTAAAGCATGGTTACAAAATTTAGAAGACCCCAATACTACCTTAATTTTATTGCCTCCAATCTTCCATCCTTTGGTCTCTCTTACAGCAGCTTGAGCAAAATCTGTGTTGTTGTACAAGACAAGTGCCATTCCCTTCATTCTGTCAAACACAACCTGTAAAATTGATAATAGAACATTTAGTGAATAACATTTAATATATATCTAAATTTATGCAACCTTATATGCATCAGGATCAGCATTTTTACCTTGACCACATGTCCATAGCGACAGAAATGTCGTGTTAGATACTGCTCTGTGATGTTAGAGGACAGTCCATCTAACCATACGCAAGTTGTAGGCATACTTTTCCCAAAACCAAGCTGAAAAAAATATATATATACTGTGTCAACGAAATTATTAGGCAAATAGCACCATCTTTCCAACAAAAAATAAGCTTGTTAGAAAGTGCTATGTATCTTATATTGTATGATGTTTCCTTATCGTGGCAGTGATGCGTATCATGACACGATAAACGTAAAATACCTTAAGTCTGTTGGCTCCCAGGTACTCCCCATCCATTTTCTTGATGGCTTTACACACACTGGCAATATCGGAGTATTGCACAAAGGCATACTGAGGAATACCATTGACCCTTTTAATATCAATATCCTGAAAACAGAGAGGTATTATTTAAGAAGGCCTGCTTACAAAAAACAGTGGATTTTTCATCAAAAGCAGAAATGCAATGGAAAAAATGTATTTGAAGAATAAAAAAAACGATTAAAACCTTTACCACTATCTCGCCAAAGCGCTGAAATACATCAAGCAGCTGCTGGTAATTAGTTGTCTTCTCCAAATTTCCAATGAACAACGTTCGAGTAGCCTTTGGATGGAACTCATCTATCCGCCCATCCAAGGGACGAAACTCATTTTCGCTTTCTGTCTCTGTTAGAGATAAAACATACGTTAACAAAGCAGAAACAGCAATTAACTGTAGTCTACAGTAACCGCCCCGGCTCACAGAGTACTTACCAGGGCCGTTCCAAGCGGTCACCTCAATCAGCATACCAAAGAAGAGCTTTCCTTTAGATACACTAAGAGCTTTCTCCTGGTCCTCTTGTTGTCTGAAGAAGACTAATCCATAACGTTCCTCTGATGCACCATGTATCTGCACAGATGTCACTTTCCCATATTTCTTAAACTCGTGGAAAAGTCCATCTTTTAAGCTTGTGTCTAGAAACAACAGAGGAACATTTAAGACTAAGTTTCATTTACATTTAGAAACAACTAATGAAACCTTTAGTTAGGTAACCATGATACAACATAATTAGTAAACATAGTATTAGTACATTTATTACTTATTACCTGTGGATCGCACAGGAAGGTTCTGTACTCTGATGCCGAAGCTCCTACGAGGCTCCTCACAGTCCATAGACATTTGGGGGGGTGCAGGAGTAACATGAGTGGCTGCAGACTGAACAGAGCGTGCCCGAGAGCCCTCACTAGAACTGCTGTTTGAGTCACTGCTGCCAGAATTGGGAAAAAGAACAAAATCTCCTTAGAATAAAACAAACAAGGTGCAGCGAAACACAACAAAGGACTAATCTGAGAACACTTGTGAAATTGCGACGACCTGAAAAAAAAATGAGTTAATTTCTTGATGCATTTAGTCGGCAGACACTAGAGATTACTGTGTGGCCCACCACTTAGTTTTATATAAATGGTTGGATTTTTTTTGGATGTGGACAATTCTGAATAGATTACAAAAATCTATTTCAGACCTGACATAGAGCCTTTTTATATTTAACCTCCCAGTTAAACTCAGCACAGTACAATAGTCTCATTTGAGATGCAGCAAAACTGCCCCAAGAAAACGAAAAATACATAAAACAATACTTTACTGATTTTGAACCTAATCATAAAGTGCTTAGATATTCCCACCCCTAATAGCTGGAGAACTGCATTATGGACTTCCTCCATTCTATGACTTTTTTTAAAGCAACAGTAGTTCTTTTTTTAAAAAAAAATCCTTAAGATTTTAACTCTACCTGCCACTGCCGGTGCTGCCGGTGCTGCTGACTGAGTCCGAGCTAGATGATCGAGTTCGGGACCTTGAGCGCGGACCTCGGCCTGGAGAGGCTGCTGCTCTTTTGGGAGAGCTGGGGGCTTTGGGAGTCTGTCCGGTGGACCGCTGTGGAGAAGGATGTCGTGACTGAGAAGAGTGAGAAGACCGGCTGCGGCGATGGTGGTAAGTCCGATCGACGCGCCGCCCCCTGTCGTCGCGGTAAGGGTCCCTGCGTGTAGAGCTGGACAAGGTGAAGGGGTCGCGGATTCGGGATTCAAAATGAGGTTCTGGGGTCTCAAATCCCCCACTAATTGCACTAACTGCTGGGCTGGTGGCGACCCCAGAGGCAAACATGGTGCGGTCACGGTAATAGTCTGTGTTGTAGTGCCGCGGCCTATCGAAAGTGCCACTGCGTTCATGGTGTCCATAAGGACTGTGCTCGTACGTTCTGTCCCGACTGTCTGAGCTGCTGTAAGAATGAGAGAAAAGAGATGGAAAAGAAGAGAAATATTCAGAAATCAGCTCACATTGAAGTAAATCATAGATCCATGCAAACAAATACAATACTGTGTAAAAGTCTGACATTCCAGATTAGTTTAAAATGATTCATCCTGGCAGTAAATAGGTTTCTGGTATGAAAGCAACTAAGCAAGTAATTTAATTGTTACTACATTCTCAGTCCATTTTAGCAGCCCTATCCCCTACAGTCCATTGGTTTCTCTGCATACTTTGTTATCCTCCTTTCACCATGTTTTTCAATGATCAGAACTAACAAACTGGGCCTCCACAGACAGCCTGCTATTATTTGGGTGGTGGGATGTTCTCAGCACTATAGTGACAGTGATTGGCATGGTGGTGGCATGTTAATGTTCCTGTTGCACTGGAACAAGTAGATCAGATGTAGCAGTGCTGGTGGAGTTATTAAACCCTTCTAATCATGGGTGCACCCACAGTCATTTGATAAAAGACCTGAAGCTAGATGTAAAAGCCACTGTATCTCTGACCAAGAGAACAAAGAAAAGCAAGCTAAAAAAAAAAAAAAAAAAAGGAAACACTTACACAGAAACAGATTTTTTTATTTTGCTTGTGCTTGCGTGCGCACAGGGAGAACATCACTGCTTGACACAAAATAGTCCATCCACCAAATAAATCTGGGGTAGAGGATGGCCAACACAAACTGTTCAAAAGCTGATCTACAAGGAGATAATAGATAGGACTGTCTAATACAGTGGACACTGTTTAAAAACTCCAGCAGCACTGCTGTGCCTGATCCATTGTCCTAAAATTTTGCTTTTTTGTCATTAAGTTTGATCTATTTCATTGCAGATGCCAATATATCTCATCTTTTGTCTGTCGGATTTTTAGACAAACAATTAAGAGATAAGGTAATGAGGCAAATAAATGAAATAAAAACAGAATGAGGGGCTACATTCACAAATGCCATTTAAAATGGTTCCTAAGGTGCTGCTAGGTGTTTCTTGAGGTGTTTCTATGGTATCTGTGCTGGTTGCTATGGCGTTGCTAAGGAAATAACTGGTTGCTTAGAAAAAAAAGGTTTGAAAATGTTCTAACTAATTAATCGAGACAGCACATCTTTACATATAGAAGTTGCCAGAGGGAATCTCAGTAGAAAGGCTTGTGCTCTTGTGGGGCAGTGATTTACATATTTTACACTTTTTTCTTAGCTTAAATATACAGTGGCTATTTTTGCAACATGTTGTATATAAAATCTTCTGTAAGTGTAAAAAAAAAAAAAGAAAAAAGAAAAAGAAAACACACACCTGCCCTCATCATGTACCAAATGTATATAAACGAAAGCATATTTATGTCCGTTTCATGTCTTTTTTTTTTTTTAATTACGTCAAAAAACAAGATTTAAATTTTCTGCAATATTGTCCAGCCCTAGTCTAAACCTTAAATCAATTTCCAATAATGTTTAACTAAATACAATCAATATTGCTATATAATAAATAGCTATAAAGCTTTAAATGTAAAAATATATACATATTCTCATGCTGTCTACGACTTTTACACAGTATCAAAAGTTTCACTCCACTGTCTTTTAAGGGCCACTGATGCATCCAATACTCTGGAGTGTTCAGAAGCATAGCTGTTTCACACAGCAAAAACAAAAAGCTGTATAAATTTTCCCCTGCTGTGTGCGTTTGCTACCCAACATAATTTTTTTAATGTTCTATACCAATAAAGTTTCTTAAGGCTGTAAATATAATTTTTAGATTTGTTAGATTTACATTTAACATGTTACAAAAGGAAAATATACACATAAAATGAGTTTGTCCAATCTGTTCAATTCAAAAAACAGGCTGGAATTTTGCTCTAAAAGGGACCGAAGTTATTATTTATGTTTGTTTCTTGTAGAGTATTTGTTTTTTTATTTTATTTAAATTAAACAAATGTGTAATTTCAAAAGACTAGATAGAATACACTGAAACATCACATGCCCAAAGTTGTTATACACAATTTAGGTATGAAAATCTACAATCCAATCAATCTTAAATATTGTTTCAAAGCTATATATAAAATAGCACAATACTTAATTCTACCGCAGATTGGAGAGTATGTTTGTAATTTATCTAACACCATATTATTCTGACAATGATCTGTAACTGTTTATATATAAAAAAAATCCAGCCTAATCAAATCTAAAACTAGGGGCGGGAGAATATATTGATATGGTAATTAATTGTACCGTAGCGATATGTGGCGTCACATCTGTATTTTTTTATTGAATTAATTCTAAACTTCAGTCATTCTAAACTTCCCCAAATCCGACTTACTAAATGTCATGAAATATCATAGAAATTAATCTTTTGTTATGTACAGTATCACAGACTTAAAAGTATTGTAATATAATTACTGTGGGCAGTGTATCGTGATATTGAATCCTGAGATGCCCAAAAAATCTAAAACTGCCAAAAAAAATTATTTGGTTTATTACTATTGAAGATTTTTTTTAAATCATGTCTAAATCCTGAACTCTGAGACTACATTTTGCTGTGTTGTCGGTTTGGCAGCTGAAACTGACAGAACATCCAGCTCTTTCTGAAAGCCTATCACTTCACATTAATCACTACTAAAGCCAAGACTTCAATAAGTGCTGCACGGAACATACTTACAAATACGTTTCGCCCAGCCTTTCAAAAAAAACATCTAGTCATTGCTCATTTCTAAAACTGTCCATACAAATAGTATTCACATACTGTCCTATACAGTAATGTTACATGCTACAATAACTGAATCCACTAAATACTGTACAAATACTTATTTTATTTAAGCCTAGTCACTTTAAATCAGCCTAGATACTAGTTTAACTGTTTACAGCCCAGTACAATATGAGTGAACAAGTTTTTAAACTTATGTTTTGCTTAGAGAAACGTATTTTCAGCTTTATGGAGAAATCCTTCTTCACCACACATATATTGGTAAATATAAGTAAACTAAAATATATCTCCTTCTGTGTGAGAGAAATGGTGGCGTGTTCATGGTGACATTTTTTGCTGTAGTATCGAACTTGATAAACAATCATTTGGATTTTTAGTGATAACTATAATGACTATCAAATGGCTGGTATAACACTCTTACTCTACAGCAATAAACAATCAAAATTATAGTGAACCTGTAATAATAAATAATTATACAAAATTAGTATAATTAACAGTATAACTTATAGTTTATTTTGTATTGTAGCTCTGCAAATTTGCAGGCATATTTTGTTTCTTCTTTAGACTATAGACATTATATAACTGTTATATAACAGTACCATAAAAATATCATAAAAATACCTTCAAGTGTTATGTTTTATATCTGCGAATAGAATGTTCACAATACCTTATTGTGAAAAAAACTAAAAGACAAGAAAATAAATCTAGGAATAGCAAGAATTGACATTCAGAAGGACAAAAGCAGGGATAAGACAGAGAAAGTGAAACACAGAAAGAAAGAAAAAAGAAAGAAAAAGGGGTTAATAAGCCAAACTACCAGCTCAGAAAGAACGTGAGTCTTTCTGTCTAAAGATTGAGTTTATATTTCTAAAAGCTCAAAGGTTAGTGGAAAAAAAGAGGAAAGAGACAAGGTGCATATCTGGGTTAGATAAAGAAAGCGCAAAAAGGAGTACAAGGCAGGGCAATACCAACCTTTTCAGAGAAGCAAATGAACCTACATATTCCGAATACAATATTGGCGGGCAAATGTGTGAGCCAAAAGATACTGGGGCGAAAAAAGTGGCATTTTCAGCAACATCACGATAAAAATATCCTTCGAGACGTTCAAGAGAGTATCCAAAACTGTTATTCATGGAGAATTTAGAAGAGAGTTCTTGAAAGTTGGCAAAAATATATTCCTAACTCATTTTACTACATCTTAAAAAAATATCCTTTTCTTCATAGTCACCTAATAGGACAGGAAAAAATATAAAAGTAAAATATAAAAATCCTTCCATAGGGCACTGAAATACATCCATTTTTACAGGTACTGAGGAGTAATCCCAACATCAGTTTCAGGGCAGGACACGAAGGAAAAAAACTTGCTTCACGTTCAGCTTCTTAAACTGACAAAAACAGGATTGTTTTTAAAAATGTAATCCCAGTCTGTGGTAGCAGCACACTCCCATCAAATGGTACACGTTAATCAGACTTTGGGATATTCCGTCAACCTGGTTTGTGAAATACCTTCCATAAAATCTGGAGATACTGTTGCTTATAGTCCAGTTTAAATTGACTGACAGGTACATCCACATTAGGGCTTGTTAATCCAGCAGCTTTGGCTTGCACTCGTATATCCCAAAATACTGTTAGATCCAACAGAAATGTTCTTCGTCTATCCAACTGAGAGGTCTTCTACTCTTCTGTCTTTGACTTCTCTTGGTAGGCTCCAAAATGATCCGACGTTTTCCCCTTTTGTCATCTTCTCCCCTTTTGTCCCAATTCTCGTCTTTAGTTTCCAGCCTGACCACGATTAGTGGTTGAAGGTGATGGGGAAATGAGGAGGCCCTGACGATTCGTTGGAGCAAACAAATACTCCACATTGACCCTGGAACAGCAAATCTCACCTTTTACAAGGAATGAGTTGACTTTACTTAAATCCAATGCCCTTTTCAAAAACTGATGGTTAGATTTGTCCTAAATCCATTGGTGTGGTAAACATCCAGGGTTGGCACAGCACCATGAAAGACAGAGTTAGCACAATGACCAGATGGAAGATGGAAAACAAACTGAGCAAGGGGAAAAAAATCTGATTCTTGAGCAGATTTGAATGAAACTAGATTCATGTAGTGAAAAAAAAAGGAAAACAAAATAAAAACAAACAAAAAACCCAAACACATCACGCACGTACGTAATAAATCCGTCAATGGCATGGCAAATACTTCCAGACAGGTGATCCAAGGAAGTGCAGGTAATATCCGGCACTCGCGAAGGAGGGGAAAATGCCTAATATCCAAAACTCACCAGATACGTCCCCGCGATCATAATATCCAAACTCACCAGGATATTTTCCACAGGGGTAATATCCAGCTTGGAGGAAACACATGGCTCACACAGTAATCCCAAATACTGAAATCATCTCACCTTATATCCACACATTCTTAAATTGACAAGAGAGATAAGGGTTAATAATTCCATGAGCGTGAAGTCGAGCCTCAGAGAATGAAGAAGGGAGATCCCTAGATTACGCGTCATATCATTCTCTTTTGATTTTAACCCCCGAAAACCTTACCACCCATTGACAGTGGGGAAAAATGCTTTAATTTGACACCATAGTCCCCCTGCTGCTCAGAGGGAGACTGTGTCCACTTACCCGTCTAATCTGCGTTCATAGCGTCCCTCTCTGGTGTGGAGAGACACCGGGGGTCCGTACACAGGCCCCACGGTACCCCTCGAGAATCCTGCAACCTCCCTCCCATGACTGCTAGAGGGGGAGCTGTCGTCCAGTCCCCGCACAGCACTGGGGACCGAGCCAGGTTCATTGTAATCAGTGCGAAGGTCTCTGTCTCCCATTTTGTTGACTGCATTGTGAGCCTTCTGAGCACTTTTGATGTCGACGAAATCCACAAAGGCTGCGACACCGCCCTCCGAACCCCTCTTGCGGAGGACTTTGACACTCTCCACCCGGCCATACCTAGGGGCGAACATAGAGAGAGGAAGTGAGATCGCTTGCACAGTAAAAATATACAATCACAGTGACAACTATTGGCAACACTAATTATATATATCTCAGAATTGCCCATTTAGTTGTATTCATTTAAACATGTACAAGGACAAATAAATTGTATAGAACAGCACTGCTCAGATTTTAATTGCAATTTAAACCCAAAATCCCACATCCTAAAGCTGGCATTTCTAGCCCCTCATCCATGTATACATAACCATTCAAGCTATTGTGCTATCCTAAACTGCCAAAAAAGCATGTTTTGTATTAGTTTCTGCTTGTTATTAAATGTACTGTACATCATGAGTTTTATCTGTATATTAACAAGATGGTATTTACTTGATTTATTTAATCATCTCTTCCCTGCCTAAATGAAGAACAAATAACTATTATTATATCAGTGAGGCTCAAAGTTCTCATCATTGGATCCCACTCAAACTCAAAAATCAATGGCTGTACTACTGCTCCCGCTGAGTTATTCAAAGCCTCCTGTTTCTAAATAAAACCAGTAAGATTTGATTGTTATCTATTTATATTTATTAAAGCCACGGGAGGGTGTTGTCTGAAGCATGGCGGACCTTCCAAAACATTAAGAAAGGAACATCCTTTTCAATAAATATTTGATATTAAACTGCCTTTTCCTCCATATTGTCCAAGCATTTTCCAACCAATACTTTTTCAAATAAATAGCTAGCTATATTTATTCAGTAAATACATAGTCGATTTGACTAAATTTTATGGTATTGTGATGAATTTTACTTTTCATATCAACAAAGTTGAGGATTTGTAACAGTAAATTTCGTTGCAGAGAGCATGAAAAAAATCCTGTTTAATTAATAAAGATGATGACACAAAAATCTATTAAAAATCAATGCCCTGTGCATGAACGAGTACTTAACAAGAAACGGCCACTGCAGATGCATTGTGTCTTTAAATATCGTGATATAGATTTTATTTTACGATATATTGCTCATTTCTATCAGTTTGTGATTACCTACAGCATTTTATGCTGTACATATAGATATTCAGAATCTTATCGACCCATAACCTACAAGAGCCCAGAAACATTCAAATACGTATAGCAAATTTTTAATTGAATTAGATAAGTTACATTTAATGAACAGCCTGTTCGTGTTTTTTTCCTTACTGTAAGCAGATAATGTAATGTAATTAATGTCAACAAAAAAATATTATCGTAAGGGGAACAATGCAATTTATGAAATCTATAGCTAAAGCTTTTCCTTTATAATAAGCCATAAAGTACAGTCTGTAGAACATTAGTAAGGGCAAACATATCTGTAGGAATATACTAACGTCTGGCCTTTAAGGAATTTTACACAGATTTCAAAATGTCTGGGACACATTTGTCACAACTTGCCCTTTTTTGACTTAAGAAATATTGAAAATTTGTCCAGACCTGCTTTCTTAGCTACAATATCGTACAGTAGCTAACCTAGAGTTGGTGTTAAGATGTAATAGGTAGTTATCTAGCCTACAATCTAAACGTTTGAGCAATTTATCTAAACTTATGATTTATTTTTTGTAAAGTTGTTAGGTAGCTACCTAACGTTATATATTTAGAAAGTGGAGGTAGACTTAGACTTGGCTAAAATTGCAATTATTTTTAGCTAGAAAATGTGATTAGAATCACCAAACTGACTTAAATTGCATTGGTATTAGATTACAAAATGTTTAAAGCTGTATATCTTGTGATTTAATCGAGAAAATACCGATTTAAAGTGACTAAATGCGCCAAAAACAGGCACTGGACGAATTTAAACGAATTTGTCCGGACCTCATATTAGCTCCTCGGCGCTAGCTAGCGCTAACTAAGCTAGGTTAGGTTAGCTAATTTCGCTCGCTGACCGAAAATAACTAATATAAGAGGTTTATTGGTTAGTTGAATATGTAAGTTTTGTGTTTAAATTATTAATTTAATATATGTGATGCGCTGGAGCAGTTAACATAAGATATTCACCTCAGAAAAGCGGGAAACTACGTGAGGTAAAATGTTAAAATTAGCTTAGCATGCTAAGCGCCAGCTAGCGCTGGTTTGTTAACGCTAGCTTAGCGAGGACAGTTTTGAGAGAGTTAAACCGATTTAACACGAATTGTAACGATCCTAAAGTATATTTTAAATATGTAACATTACGTTAAGCTATAAAACAGTGTTAAATGTGAGGTGAGGGGCGATTTTTAAGGGCTTTTGGTGGATTTTTCAGCGCGGGCTGAAGCTGCTCCCAAACGTTTGGGAGGCCATCTTGAGGAAGCCTGGCATTAGCTTAGCATAGTTTAGCATTAGCTTAGCATAGTTTAGCTTAGCATCGCCGCAGCCTCGTCGAAGCAGCAGCAGCAGCAGAGGGAAAAAAACTCGGAAACTCACCGTTTAAAATGCTCCACGATTTTCTCCTCTCGAACATGTTCGGGTAAATTTCCCACCCAGAGGTGTCTGGTTTCCCGAACCATCCTGCGCGCGCCGTTCCCCGTTCATGCACATAAGCTCCCGCACGGCTTTAATTCTCAAAAAAACAAAAAAAATCCGGACCGTTGGAGGCTAAAATCCGCCCTCGGTCGGTCGGGTAAAATCGCAGGTTCCTGGTTGGTGTGTGTGTGTGTGTGTCTGAAATGCAGGCGTGTGAACTCGACTCGACTCGACTGACTGGCCGGGAGCGCGCAGGCGTGTGAACTCCACTAACCGGGAGCGCGCAAAGCGTGTGAACCCGACTGAGAGGGGAGCGCGAGCTGCGCGCCCACGAGAACCCTGCGCGCTCTCGATGCAAAGTACTGGACTGTACTTAAAAAAAAAAAAAAGAAGAATATAATCAAGAGGAAGATGGATGATCACAAGCAATTAAATCAAACTGAACTGCCTGAATTTTTGCACCAGGAGTAAAGCAGCATAAAGTTAGCCAAAAGCAGTGTGTAAGACTGGTGGAGGAGAACATGATGCCAATATGCATGAAAACTGTGATTAAAAACCAACCAGGGTTATTCCACCAAATATTGATTTCTGAATCTTTGTATCTTTTTTGTTTTTTCAGCCATTTCTCACTTTCCTACTTACTTAGTTGTGTAGTACCAACCCTACCTCTTCACAACTTTACAACTGATGCTCTCAAACACATTAAGAGACAAGAAATTAAAGTAATTAAATCTTGACAAGGCACAGCTGTTGACTGAATGCCAATTCATGAAACTACCTCATAAAGCTGAGCATGAAAATGCCAAGATGTGCAAAGCTGTCCTCTAAGCAAGAGGTGCTACTTTAAAAAAAATCTAATATAAAACATATTCTGGTTTGTCTAACACTTTTTTGATTACTAATTAATTCCCTTTTTTACTTTTTATAGTTTAGTATAAATCTGCTATGTTGAACATTTTCTTCTAGGGTTACCACACCGATCATGTCAGAAACTTGTAAATAAAACTTCATCAGAGAGTTGCGTGTGTGAACAGTTTAAAAAAAAAAAAAACTCTGCTCCTGGTTTTGCTTTAAAAAAGTGTGTGTTTAATTGACAGTACGGTCCAAATCTTATTTAATTTGCTGTAAACACTTTTGTGTTGTGTATACCCTTCTGTGGTAGCATTAGATTAGCTGTTAAGCTTTGGATAACAGTGACTTAACAGAAATGCTGATTTTATTGTTATAAGCTACAATAATTCAGCTTAAAATAGCTAATAAACCAGCCAGTACACAACATCTCAATAGACTGCCTGTGCTCGTGTCCTTGTGATTATTTATCGCATGGTAACTTGTCAAGGACGTTCTTCCCAAGAACATGAGTCCATTCTTTACATTCTTGCTGTTGAGAAACACCCCTAGAAATCTGATAGGTTGTCCTCTGACTTTTGGCCTTCCTGCTCTACTGTCCAGCCCTCCTTCTCTTCATTTCTGACAGCTTCAACCCTCGACCCAAACGGTGCCCTCAGTTCTTATTCAAGAGACGTCAGCAACATATGCAGCTTTAGTGCATGAATCCTGAAGAGCAGCAGGTTTAGAAGCGTTTAAATGGGACAGACTTATTGGTGTTTGTTGTATTGGAGTGCAACAATTGATGTCACATTTTATGATTAATAATAGGCATTTTATTAAGGACACTGATCTCTAAATAAAAATATTAACACCTACATTTTACACAGCTTGGGCAGAACCCACATGTTTAGATTGGTCATAGCTGCTGTTAAGGGAACCTGCAATACTTGACCATAAAATTGATTATTATTCACTTATTAAACCCCAAAATTATATAAAAAAAGTGGACCTAAATGTATTGGTGGTTGATTTGCATCACTTAAATACTGTGGTTATTATTTGTATTAGAATAATGCCGCTGGTGCATGATGCATGGACCAATAGAAATGCTGCAAATGGCCTTAAAATAAATCTAAATCTAAGTCTAAATCTAAGTATTGGTAAATGCTTGTTAGCAATTGTAAAAAAAAAAAAACATCAGTATATATAATTAAATATACTGTAAATAACCAAACACCATGGAGTTCATATTGATTTATTTTTATTATTATTTATTATGATTTACATTTACTAATCCAATGAACAGTTATATGATATGTTTTTATTACATTTTAATCACATAAACAAAAAAAAACATATAACAACAAACATATTTGGTTCAATAATGAATAAACATCTTTGGTGTACTGAATTTTGGTGCATGTATTTCAAGAGCAGTGCAAAATATAAGAGTACAATATCAGATATGTTTCATATATGTGTCGGTACATCGTTGATAAATGTGGTGAAATTAAAACTAAGAGCTTTTACCAAAAAATGTGGATATAAAAATAAGGTAAAAATAAAATATTTTTTACTGTTGTTTTTTCCCCAGTTTTGCATTGTTTGATTATACAATCTTTATCCCAGTAATGGTTAAAGCAGCCAATCAGAACCAAGAGTTTGAGTCCATCAGAAGGAGCTGGAGAACCCTTCTTTCCCAGCCGGGCCGCTGTAAGATCTGTTGGTGATTGGTGGAGCTGTGGTGCCGGAGTTCAGAGTTGGGTTCAGAGCTGGGCCGTCTGGATCAGAGACAGGTGGCAGGGTTTACACAGGATCTGCCCGTCCAGCGGGTGGCAGCCTTGTTCATTCGGCTCTGGAGAGAGAAGCACCCCACACACCTGGAAAACATATAAATAAATATAAGAAAAACATTCATGTCTGATTCCTGCCTTTCAAGACTGATATTAAAACAGCTTTATACACTTAGGCTCTATGTGGGCTCTCAGGGGAATCTAAAAAAAATTGCACATAAATATTATAAATAGTATAGTATTAGAATAGAATATAGACTGTAAGAATACAGTTTTGAAATTGTATATAGTGTTACAATATAGTATAAAGTGTAAGAGTATATGGTCTATAATGATACAATAATGATCCAATACTGTATAATATAGAGTCCAGTGTATAATGATACACTATACACTAGTGTATAGTAATAGAATACAGTGAATAATGTTACATTAAAGTGTAAAGTTATAGAATACAGTGCACAGTCTTAGAAAATACTGTAGTGATAGAATATAGTGTATAGTTATATAATATAGTGTATAGTGTTACAATATAGTATAGTCTATATTGTTAGAATACAGTGTATACAGTGTATACAGTGTCTTAAAATATAATGTTGTGTTAGATTACTATGTATAGTCTTAAAATACAGTGTACAGTGTTAGAATACAGTGTATAGTGTTACAATATGGTGTATAACGTTAGAATACAGCGTAAATTCTTAGAATACAGTATAGTGTATGATGTTACAATACAGTGCAGTCTTAGAATATAGTGTGTAAGTATATAATATAGCATACAGTGTTACAATATATTGTATAGTTATATAATATAGCGTACAGTGTTACAATATAGTGTATAGTTATATAATATAGTGTATAGTGTTACAATTTAGTATAGTGTATATTGTTAGAGTACAGTGTATAGTCTTAGAAAATAATGTACAGTTAGAATACAGTGTTTAGTGTATAGAATATAGTGTACAGTGTATAGTGTATAATATTACAATATATTGTATAGTTATATAATATAGTGTATAGTGTAACAATATAGTGTAGAATTATGAAATATAGTGTATAGTGTTACACTATATTGTATAGTGTTAGAATACAGTGTATAGTGTATAGAATACAGTGTATAGTAATAGAAAGTAGTGTAGTGCTAGAATACAGTGTACAGTTATAGAATATAGTGTATAGTGTTAGAACACAGTATAGTGTATATTGTTAGAATACAGTGCACAGCCTTAGAAAATAATGTATAGTGTTCGAACAGTATAAGTGTAAGAATATAGAATATTAAATTAAAATGTAGGGTATAGCAAGATTTTATAGTGTATAATATTCAAATATAGCCTATACCACTTACAGTAGAATGTAGCATATAGTGAAAGAAAACAGTATATAGTGAATATAGTGTGCAGGGTATACGTGCTGACCTCACATCGGTAGCAGTCTTCATGGAAGGAGCGTCCGAGACACTCCACGGTGTAGCTGTCCGTTCCGTCCTCCCGAGGGATTATCAGCTCCCCACAGATGCTGCACTGAGGAGCGTACTTCCTAAACCCAACAGGAAACAATCATTAGATTACTCACACTAAATTCACACTAAAGCAGCGAACTTCAAATTTGCAAGTGCAGATGTAAAGACCATCAATAAAGTTCTGATGGTGAAACTGGCACTCATCAGGGCCGCCCCAGGTAAGGAAGATAAGAGTTTCCTTTGTTGTACAGGATAAGTTCATCAGAGTTACCAGCATCAGAGACCGCTTAAAAAGTTAACAGCTCCCCAGATAAGAGAGTATTTTGCTTTGTTTAACACTTTTAAGTTACTACATAATTCCTTAAATGCAAACCTTTTTTCCATTCTACCTTAAATTCAGTTCAATTCAGGGAAAAAAGTAATACAAGTTTATTTTAGAATAAATTTAAAGCCTTTTACAGTGTTTCCTTTATATACACACATATTAATGTAACAGATTTGGGTTAATTCTTCTTGTTTGCTACACTAAAATATTTTAATAATGGTAGTTTGAGTGTTGCTTTTACAATTACAACATTATTTTTCTACAAAACCTGTAACTGTAATTGAATTGTAATTTGTAATTGATATCAAAATGAATCATAAATTGAACCACTGGAATCTACAGATTTTAGTGGACGATGTTTTATGATTTATCACATTGTATACAGTGGTAACTGTCCCGTACCTGTAATAGTCCTGCAGGCAGTACACCTCTCCCACCTCCCCCTGGGCGAATCTCTGCTCTCCGATTGGCTGCCTGCAGGTGGTGCAGACGAAGCAGGGCGGGTGATAGGCTCTCTCCAGTGCTCGGATCACATGATCCATTATGACCTCACCACAGGCCCAGCAGGGCTCCAGACTGGCCTGTGGGAAAAGAGCAGCAGGAATGACGATACGGAGGACGATAATGACCATAACTGGAAGAAAACTCTCCCAAACGTTCTCACATGCAGCTCTTACGCCCTGCAGCTCAGCCTCTCTAAACACCAGCATTCCCTCCTGCTGAAAAACTGCTGTTCTGCTGATACGCTGTGTTTTTATGGTGGTAGTAACAGCTCTTTATAGACGTTTGCGTAAGACTGTATAAGGACGCTTTTGGCAGCCGTGTGTTAGACTCTAGACGTTTTAATAGAGACCTGCTTTAATGGAGTGCTAAGAATAATAATAATAATAATAATAAAGAGTATGATCCCACTGAAGAGGTATTGTTTTGACACAAAAAGCCCTAAACTGAAGTAACAGTTTTAAAACATCATGAACATAAGCCATAACATTAAAACACCTGCTTAATACTGTGTAGACCACACTCCTGTCACAAAAACATCTCTAATTAGTAGAGGTATGGACTTTGCAAGGTGTCCAGTGGTATTTATGCTCCCATATAAATGCTTGATTCACGATAAATCTGGTTGTCCCTTTGCCATCAGCTGCCGGAGCCCTAAGAGAGCACAGTTGGCCTTGCTCTGTATGGGTGGGTACAGTAGATGGTGCTCTTTCCCCTATTCACTCCTAGGGTGATGTGGATCATCACAAGGCTGCGTCTGTGAGCTGATGTATCAGAACCAAGTCTCTGCGTTTTCCTCTGAGCATTACTTGGTAATGCTGCATCAGCAGCAGTTCAAAAAGAGGTGGAGTCTGATTTCACATGTATCGGAGGAGGCATGTGCTAGTCTTCACCCTCCTGGTGTTGGGGCATCACTAGTGATAGGGGGAGTCCTAATGAATGGGCTGGGTAATTGGCCGTGTAAATTAGGGAAAAAATGAGACACAAATTTTAAATAAATTTAGAAACAAATCTGGTTGTCCCAGGCAACTTGGGACTCAGTTATGTCTTAGGAACACATGTAAATGATCACACATGTGGTCTGTTTAGTACACTGGGTTCTGTCACAAGAGGCCGTAAAATTGCTTCCCCACACTGCCCTAGACTTGCTTTTACAATGCTTTTTCCCAAATCGGAAACTTTAAATGAATTAATTTATCATGAATTGAGCGTTCATATAAGAGCAGCTGGAACGCTGCAGCTTCAATAACCTACAAGTGTAGAGCTACAGGATCTACAGGCCCAGCTGCAGCAACATCTGTGGGTAAATGTGCTGCAGGATCCATATAGAACCTGTACAGCTCCATACCCAACCATCTCAATCTACTCTCGTATTCAGGCTAGAGCCTCCTTTCAATTGCAGCACAATTTTTCCCAATAATGCATTAATAATATTTTTTTCTAATATTGTATCCACTCTAATATATCATTACATTCACACTGACAAAGCTTTATTGTTATATATTTTGTCAATAAGTGTACTTTCATACTTTTATTTTTATAATGAGACTATGATTTAATGTGAGTCTTGGTCCTCCCAAGGTTTCTTCCTCCTCCTGCAGCTCTGAGGGAGTTTTTCCTTGCCTCCGCGCTCACTGGGGGTTCTGTATCATGTATATTCTATGTTTAATGTTTTGCCTGATTCTTTGTCCTGTAATCATGTTTCTGTAAAGCTGCTTTGTGCCAACACCAGTTGTAAAAAGCGCTATACAAATAAATTTGATTTGATTTGATTTGATTTGACTATGAGACTATTATTAGTATTTACCTCCATAAATTATGATCACCTGATAATAGAAGGTCCATATTTTCACCTAAACTAACAAAGGTGTTAAACGTATTGACATTCATTACCCTGTAGGTAAAAGTACAGATACAAGGGTTTAAAATACTTCTGTAGACGTTGAAGTATCAACTTTTTACTTTTACACTTTTACTCAAGTAAATCAAATAGGAGTAACAAGGCTATTTTTAAAATGTAAGAAGTAGAAAGTTCATGATGATAATTGTCTCTCAGTATCTCCTACCTGATAGCAGTCTTCACACAGTGGGATGCCGGACTTGTTGTAGTACATTTTCCCAGCGAGGGGAGCGTGGCACTGCCTGCACTGGAAACAGCTGCTGTGGTACGTCCTGTTCAGGGCCTCGATGGCAGGCTCTGAGAAAGCTACAGGCTTACGGCAGAACCCACACACATCTGAAACACACACACACACACAACACATGCTGGCAATTAATCAATAAAATCAGATAATAAGGTACGTTTTGATCGGATTTTCTAAATCAATAGATCAGTAAAACTTATTATAAACTATTCAATATTCGGTTGGCAAAATACAATTACATTCTTAATAAAGGTGTCAATTGCTTAAAAAATAATTCTATTAATTACAACAATATAATTTTAAATGCTGGTACTTCTTTGTATTTTTGGGAAAGGGGAAGGGAAAATATTTGAGAGATTTATTGAAGAAAATTAACACTAGCTCCATATTCCACATTTAACAACTTAAAAAGAAAATGTGCCAGCAGCTCTGTGCTGTTTAAGTAATCAAATTTTTATTTGTTTAAAGGGTAAGTAAGTGACAAATGATCACCATCACGATATATCATATAGTTTTCGTTTGATATACTTTATCAATATGTGGTGGCACATATGGATATTTTTATCGAAACATAGGCGCTCTAAACTCTGTAAGACTTGCCCTCTAATTAGAGACTTACTAAAGTTACGGCTTCATCACTACACATGGTTGCGCTATAATCAAATGAATAGGGTTATTAAACCTGCAGTGAACAATATTGTGTTAAATTCTGTGAAACTGACACCAATAAATCCGTAATTCCTTGTATTTGATTATTAAGGAGTATTATATCCTTTTTCAGTTTATACTTCTCATCCAACCACAGTCAGATTCACTCTATCTAGATAACGTATTGTGAGATGCCCTGTGATTCACACAAATAAGATTCATGAAGTGACCAGGTGTGTGTGTGTTTGTGTGTGTGTGTGTGTTTGTGTGCTGTAACCTGGTTTGATCTCTTCTTCATAGCCCAGTCCTCCAGGAGGTTCAGTCTGGATGTATCCAGCAGGGGTCAGTGTCTCCACAGGCCTTCCAGACACAGAGATCTGCACAGAGATCCACAATCCATTAAAACATTTAATTAACTCAATTAATCTACTTATTTCATCATAACTCATTCGTCTGAATCAGAAACAGAACAGAGTTTAGTGGCTATAATATTTCACTGTCAGGAAACAGATGAGTAGGGGGAGGAGGAGGAGGAGAAAGGCCCACATAATGAAATCTTCCATTCATAATATAATAAAGAACCTTCTGATAGAAAGCTGATTATATCTCACTTTAAAATAAATCAGAGGAGCGTGATCCAGACTGTAAACACTGATAAATCTGCAATGTTCACCAACAAGTCTAAGCAGACCCAGAGACCTGAGATAAATGTGTCTATACTAAAGTATCTAAAGTAGAGAACATTATTCTGCATGTGTAACAGTAACGTTTTACTGTTTACAGAGTAATTCTGCACATGTTCCTGTATAGCTTTAATACAGTCTTCAATATAATGTAAAAAAAAAAACATAAAAAAAAGAAAACACATTGAATAAGGAGAGATGTGCCCAAACTTATGACTGGTACTGTAAATCTTATTGTTTTATTTTAAAATCTTCATTTTAGTTTTCCAGACTGATCTTACTTTTTGTTCTAAATTTCTATATATATTTTTATTTAGTTTTTGTGTGTGTATGTATGTGCAAGATTGTATGCCTACTCATCAGAGGATTTAACGCATATATTAGTATAAATAAAAAGAAATGCAGAAAACAACACCAATTAAATATTGCGTAAAAAAATCTAAAAACACTAAACATTTAAAAAACGCTAATAAATCATTAGACTCTGTAAAATTGGTGAATTTCAAGTACAAATTGTCAGCAAACTCTGTGACTCGATTGATCTACATAAAAAAAAAATTACATCAACTTAATGTGATAAACTTTCCAGATTAATTGTGTTAAAACGCAGCAATACCTCAAATTTGAAAAAGGCTAAAAACACGGTAGGGGTAGTTTGCTAAGGGCACTGGGTGATGTATGGGTTTTTAGGGGTTTGGCAGGAGGGAGAGCTGATTGGCTGAGCTGCAGCAACAGCAGTGTCCCTCTGATAGCAGTGAGACACAGCTGGTTGGGCGTCAGCAGGGGGGCGGTGTTATTGATTTTTGACTGATCTGCATACTGTGAGGGGGAGCTGCAGTGGCAGGAATTCCAGCAGTAAAAGTTTTTTTTAAAAGGTTAGGAAATGTTTATAATAGTTGTAAGCAGGACTGGTGTGGAAAACTCCCTGCTGGAGTCAGCGCTGTGACGTCAGCGACGTACCACACACTTGCGTGCATGCATGACTTCAGTTTCAGTGTGCTTGGCTGGCAGACACTTGCCGTTTGCTCCAGCATCTTGTTGAAATAGTACCCCCTTTTTGTGTGTATGTGTGCGTTGATGACAATAGACCACACAAACACACAAACTCACACACACACACACACACAACCAAACATACTCACTCTGTAATGCACACAAATTCTGTATCATTGAATATGTATGCAACACTTCATTGAAGAAGCCACTTTAATACCTGGAAATCAATAAAGCTCTCAATATCACCTGAAGTCGCAGCTGTTCTCTGATCGGAGCACATAGTCAGTGAGGGGCAACTAGCTATCAACGTACACATCCGTCACAACTGGTATGTTTTATTAGTTTAAAAGAAGGAACTTTAGGTATTAATGGAAAAAATATGGTTTGGGGTTTAGTGGCTCTTTAAAGGAGCACTTTTGGACATTTTGTGTAGTAAAACATTGAAAATCACAGACATATATATATATATAGGTTATATACATAGAGTCTGTAAATATATATATATATATATGTCTATATGTTATTTTCAGTACAGTGATGGCGGCGCTCGGAGCTAAAGCTAGCTTTATGGGATGTAAACTGTGGTTTTTAATAAGATTCTTCTGCACTTTTTAAGTTATTAATGCCTCGTTTTAAATGTCAGGGCTCTCCGGATTCTACCAAGGAGGTGTGGAGCTACTTTGAGCTGGATAACGGTGTAAAAAGTGATTTATCAGGGTAAATTATGCCCCGTATCTCCCAGTCTGAAGGGTTTTTGGACAAACTGTTAAAATTTCTGGATCTCAGAATGCTGTGGGAGAACGGAGGTGTGCTATTCATCAAAGATAAGAACTTTTTATCATGTTTTACTACAATAAAAGTCCTTTTTACACCAGAGTTCTTTAATGTACCTCTGAGTGAAAACAAAGGTTGCTTAATTGATGGACTGATTATGCTGCTCTCTTTTTTAACAGAGCAACAGAATGCATCCAAATGAGTCCAAAACTAAACTATTTAACAGGGATCTATCTATGAGTCTAGGTTATTAGACTCTGGTGATGCAGGGGTTAACAGATGAAGCTTGGCCGCTGATTAGATGAGCTGGCGTTAAGCAAACACGTCCAGGATGGATCAGATATGAAAAGCTGCGCTGCAGTCTCCAGCATGCCTGAACGCGCAGGTTTAAACCCTGTCCCAGCAGAACTCTGTAAAACTCTCTGCTTTATTATTTTATTACGGACTGAGAGCCGCTCACTGCCTGCACTAATCCTCTTCCTCAATCCCACCCAGAGCCTGCTCACTCAGCACCAGAGATACCAGCCTCTACTGCTTCACCCAACACACAGTCTTCACACACACATACATACAGTCCCCTCCAAAAGCACTGAAACAGTGAGATCAATCCCGTTATTTTTTGCTGTAGAATAAAAACAGTTAGCTTTTACATTAAAAGATGAACATGCAACAAAAGATCAACATTTCAGTTTTTATTTTCAGGTATATACCCTGATGCACAGTTCAAAAGATATCACTTTCTGTCAGGACCCACATATTTTTCTTTTTTCTTGGGAGCAAATGTTGAAAGTGGGAAAAATTAAAGTGAATAAGACTTATGACCCTATTTTAGCGATTTATAGTGCACCGGTCAATTTGCACATCAGCTGGATTTAGGGCGTATTGGGTTGTCTTTGGTAAAATCGACTTGCTCAAAACTATGCGCGAAAGGCATATACTAATTTTCTTAATGAATCATAGATGTGTTTTGGGTGTAACGTGAAATAAACCCACCAGTGTCACAATCGGTGCTCATCATATTCTTTAAGATGCAGATGAGCTCTTTTGTGCGTCTCAACAGAGACAGATACTGAGCTGCTCGTTCATGCTGTGAAGATACACCAGCAGCTCATTTAAGGGAACAGTAGTGTTATTTTATTCTTTATTCTGTTTATTGTTGAGTTAAATGTCGGGTTTGTGCTGCCGCGTATTTATTTGTGCGTGCAATGATTGGGCGGCTGACTGTTGTCAGGGTTTTCATCAGTCAGTGGTGCACCTGTATTTCCTGCTGCCAAGATAGGAACACGCCAGAAATTTACCTGAACACACCTCAATTCCAGACCACCACACCCATCCGTGTAGATTTATTCATGAACTCCAACGCTATTTAACGGCGCGGGCACAATGCTTAACACGCCTTGCACAGACTATACAATAGGGCACTTAATATTTACTCGCCAATAATTTTGCTTGCTATAACTGCATCAAGCCTGTGACCCACTGACACCAATAAACTTTTGCATTCTTTTTTTGTGAAGCCTTTACAGAAAATTTAACCTGTCAGGTTTTCTGGATGTCCTTAGAATATCACTGTGTATGCAGGTACAGATGTTATAATTCTCGTTGGTGATATAAACTCAGTGCTGCGTCTCACCTCGCCGGTGGAGTCCAGTGGTCCGTGTCTGGGGTCAGCCGGAGGGCGGGTGGGGGAGGGTCCGGAGAGTGGTGGGGGCAGGGGTACAGCCGGGTCATCACACACCTCCGAGTCTACAGACGAGGGTGGAGGAGGAGGAGGAGGCAGGAAAATCTCTGAGAGAAATACAAACACACACCTAATCCAGTACAGCACCAATAACACAGCCTAAACCAGCAAAACATTCATAATAAAGTAAAAATAAATGCTGAAAGAATCATTTAACGCTGTTTGTTCAGAATATAAACTTATATTCTTTATATACTTTATACCCTTATAAAGGGTTTATAAATGGTTTATAAATGGTTTATAAATTAGAATATTAACTGTTATTGGTTAAGTTGTAAATGGCTTACAAACCTTTGATAAGCAGTTATAACACATCCATTGAAGAGTAAAGAGGCTACAGTGATCTGTTGTTTACTTCATTTAATTCAACTTTCAAGTCATTTAATTTATAGTAAATAGTTAAACATAATTACAAATATAGTAATATGACAGTTTTAATGCTGATTGATAGAAAACACAAAGTAAGATCCGTATCTAGAAAGATATGAGGTTTGATAGTATACATTCAATATTTTGCAAATCAGCTCACTGTGGTCATTTTTATTTATGTGCTGTTATATATTAACTGCTTATTAATGGATTTTTGCACCCTAATTTATAAGCATTAAAAACTCCTTTATAAACCATTCATAAACCCTTTATAAAGGTAGCCTTATTTTAAAGTGGCACCAGGAGGTTCATATACAGTACCAGTCAAAAGTTCGGAACAATTAAGGAATCATGTAGTAACTTAAAAGTGTTAAACAAAGCAAAATACTCTGTGAAGAAGCTTTTAGGTGGTTTTATCTGGGGAGCTGTTAACTTGTGTTTTCTGAGGCTGGTACCTCCTGATGAGTGACAGTTCCATTAAAATGTTTTAATGGTGTTTACAGTGATGACACTTGAGGATACTTTCAAAGATCTTGAAATTTGTTCGGTTTGAGTAATTTTTATCCTAGTATTTTATCATCTTTAGGTCACAGGTGTTGTGAAGTATTGTAGAGAATTGTCTTATTGTCTTGTGATAGATTGAGTAACATAAAATCACAGTATTTTGATATTATCGTTATCATGGGCAACATATTGACAAACTACAGGTATGAAATCTAGGTTTAAACCCTATCAGTAATCAACCTTGAAACTTACCGTCCGGGCTGTTCTCCTGTTTGTGCTGGCGCGTGTTCCCCCCTCTGGTCAGTGCCGGGTCGGGACGAGTGTTAGTGGCATGGTGTGTGTTCCCCGCTCTGGTCAGTGCCGGGTCGGGACGAGTGTTAGTGGCAGGGTGTGTGTTCCCCGCTCTGGTCAGTGCCGGGTCGGGACGAGTGTTAGTGGCAGGGTGTGTGTTCCCCGCTCTGGTCAGTGCCGGGTCGGGACGAGTGTTAGTGGCAGGGTGTGTGTTCCCCGCTCTGGTCAGTGCCGGGTCGGGACGAGTGTTAGTGGCAGGGTGTGAGTTCCCCGCTCTGGTCAGTGCCGGGTCTGGATAAGTGTTTGTGGCAGGAGACAGAGGGCCGGGCCTGGCCTGGGCTCGGAGGGGGCTGGCGGGGGTGGTTGAGCTGGTGGCGGTGATGTCCTGGGACGTGCTGGGCGAGGAGGAGGGTCTCCTCAGCGTGCCGGAGGGGCTGAGGGGAACAGCAGGGTGCTGGATTTGGGGCGTGGGGGTCAGGATCTGCGGGGTGGGAGTGACGGTGGCTCTGTAGGGAGAGGCCAGAGTGATGAAGACCGAGGAGACCATCCTCTTCTGAGGGGCAGCGGAGGCCATAGTGCTGAAAATAAACAAAAAATATATTTTATTTTTACTATTTATACTTTTACCATTATTATAAAACTCTAATAAATTGTCCACAGTGAGTGGAAGCACAAGGTAGGTAGGCGTTTCTAATAAAGTGGCCACAGTGAGTGGAAGCAGAAAAGATAGGTAGGTGTTTCTAATAAAGTGGCCCCAGTGAGTGGAGGCACAAAGTAGGAAGGTATGTGTTTCTAATAAAGTGGCCACAGTGAGTGGAAGCAAAAAAGGTAGGTAGGCGTTTCTATTAAAGTGGCCACAGTGAGTGGAAACACAAGGTAGCTAGGTAGGTAGGTAGGTGTTTCTAATAAAGTGGCCACAGTGAGTGGAAGCACAAAGTATGTAGGTGTTTCTAATAAAGTGGCCACAGTGAGTGGAAGCAAAAGGTAGGTAGGTGTTTCTAATAAAGTGGCCACAGTGAGTGGAAGCACAAGGTATGTATATGTTTCTAATAAAATGGCCACAGTGAGTGGAAGCTCAAGGTATGTAGGTGTTTCTAATAAAGTGGCCACAGTGAGTGGAAGCACAAGGTAGGTAGGTGTTTCTAATAAAGTGGCCACAGTGAGTGGAAGCACAAGGTATGTATATGTTTCTAATAAAATGGCCACAGTGAGTGGAAGCTCAAGGTATGTATATGTTTCTAATAAAATGGCCACAGTGAGTGGAAGCTCAAGGTATGTAGGTGTTTCTAATAAAGTGGCCACAGTGAGTGGAAGCACAAGGTATGTAGGTGTTTCTAATAAAGTGGTCACAGTGAGTGAAAGCACAAGGTAGGTATGTGTTTCTAATAAAGTGGCCAGTAAGAGTACATTGCTCCAGATGAGGTGTTCAGGTGACACAGCCTTTAGCTTAGTTTGACCCAGTGACAAACTCGTCCAATCAGTTTGTCTCTTAACACAACACCTGGAACACCTGGGTGTGTATCAGAGCACAGGTATGACAGGTGACGTCCTGTCAGCTGAGCTTTAATTGGCTTCAGTTTTATCTACAGTACACAAAACCACACCTACCAATCTCTGTTGCTCATGGAAACATCTCAAACAAAGTTGAGTAATCCTAATTCTAATGTAGATAACAGTGTTATAACCACCTATTAGCTTTATTTAACCCCCACTTATAACACTGGTCTGAGTTAATGAAGCGAAACAGTCATAACTCAACTATACAGCACTTTCCACCCTCTTTTAATCCATTATAACTGTTACTGTGCCTTTAAGACTGATATATGTAAACAACCACTCTTTATAGTTACTTTCACACAGAAGGAAAAGGTGTCTTTAAAACTTTAATTAAGATAATACACACTGGCTGTGACAATCAGGATACCACTCTTACTGTGTAATTAAAGATAATATATACTGGCCATGTTAATTAAGATAATTCATGCTGGCTGTGTCAAATAAGATAATACATACTGGCTGTGTGGGCATGTTCAGTAGCTTTTTATATTTCCTACTGGAAGCAATACAATATTGACCTTAAAAGTGACCCTAATCCAATGTTTGTCTGAACTGTCCACGCTCCTAAACTGACACTCATATGCTGGGGAACAGCGCTTCACTTGAAGTTTCAGTTTCATCCACTCCAGAATCACAGGAGCTATCAAGAAGTGACATCAGTTACGCTTCAGATACGCCTTTCATATGTGGGATTGAAATATAGCAATAATCACAATTCTTGTGCATCAGTTTAGGACCGTGAAGTGTTAACATTTTTAGATATAGGTAAAAAAAAAAAGATTGAACACTTTACTGCCTATAATGTCAGTATGAGTAGGCGGGGCTAAACTGCTGCAGGGGCTAAATGTGTTGTTTCTATATTGTGACAATTAGGATGACACTCTTACTGTGTCATATAAGATAATACATACTGGCCATGGCCAAGATAATTCATACTGAATGTGTCGAATAAGATAATACATACTGGCAGTGTAAAAATATTGAATACATACTGACTGTGTCAAATAAGATAATACATATTGTCTGAGGGTAATTAGGTAATACATACTGGTTGTGTCAAAAAAGGTAATAAACACTGGCTGTGTTAATTAAGATGTAATATACTTCCAGTGTTGATTAAGATAACACATACTCGCTGTATCAAATAAAATAATACATATTGGCTGTGTCCAATAAGCTTATGCAATCTGGCTATGTCAAAAAATATAATACACACTGGCTGTGTCAAATAAGGTAATACATACTGGCTATGTCAAAAATATTATACACACTGGATGTGTTAATTAAGATAACACACACTGGCTTAGTTGTTTAAAATAGTACATTCTGGCTTTGTCACATAACGTAATACATGCTGGCTGAAGTAAATAAGGTAATGCATACTGGGTGCGTCCAATAAGATAATGCACACTGGCTGTGTCAAAAAAGACAATACACACTGGATGTGTTAATTAAGATATAATATATTGCCTGTGTTGATTAAGATAACACATACTGGCTGTATCACATAAGATAATACATACTAGCTGTGTAAAAAAAAAAGATAATACACACTGGCTATGTTATTTAGGATAGTACAAACTGGCTTTGTCACATAAGGTAATACATACTGTCTGTGTTAATTAAGATAATTCATACTTAATGTGTCAAAACAGATAATTAGGGTAACATTCTTATTGTGTCAGAGGATAATACATACTGGCTTTGTCAAATAAGATCAAACACATTGGAAGTGTCATTTAGGATAATACACACTGGCTATACAAACTGTAAGTATACAAATATAGTTAAACAAAACTATAAATAGAGATTCAAGTTGTGTAAAATTAGATAATTCATACTGGCTATGTTAGATGCAGTAATACATGCTGGCTGGCAGTTAAACAGAATACTACACAATAAGTATATCTGGTAAATAAGAGAACACATACTGGCTATGTTAAATATGATAATACATGCTGGATATGGTAGAAGTAATAGAGTAAATGTTGTCATTAGCTGAACACACACTACAGAGAGAGGACCTCAGCCCGGATCAGTCATTCTGTACAGAGTTTATACAGCACATACCTGAGATACGTTTTTCCTCCGTCTCTCTCTCTATCCTTTTCTCTCTCTCCCTCTCTTTTTTCTTTCGTTCTTTCTGCTGTTTCTCCTCCTCTTTCTCTCTCTCTCTCTCTCTCTCTCTCTCTCTCTCTCTCTCTCTCTCTCTCTACTTTTCTACTACTGGCCCTCCTTATCCTATTGTCACTCCCAGACAGTCAGAGAGAATGAGAGAGAGAGAGAGAGAGAAAGAGAAAGAGAGAGAGAGGCAGATATCTACACAAGGCCACTCCTTTTCCTCCCTCCCTTGTAGGCCAGCTCTAGCTCTCTCGCTCCTCCCCTTCCCTCTCTTTTTCTCTCTCTTTCGCTGAATGACAGCTTTGCTTTCCCAGCCGTAAAAGGTGAACAGTTAATCACTGACAAAGTGCTGTAAAATGCACACACACACACACTCACACACACACACACACAGTACCCAAAAATATTTCACAATCACACACACACTCACAATACAATATGCAGCTTTAGTCATGTATGCATATCCATTGGAATTAGAGCACAGACACAGGTTTTGCTATTCTTGTGAGGACCTGATCACATACAAAAAGCAGCACATTTATTTGTTTAAACTCAGTGACCTAAAGTTCATTATTTCACTAAATAAAGATGTTCTAATTTAGTAGCTTAATATGTGGTCCTTACAACAGAAGGAAAACTTGAACACACACACACACACACTACCCAAAAATATTTCACAATCACACACACTCACAATACAATATACAGCTGTAGTCATGTATGCACATCCATTGAAATTAGAGCACAGACACAGGTTTTGCTATTCTTGTGAGGACCTGTTCACATAATAAATACAGCACATATATACCACGCCTACACCTAACCCTAAATTCAGTGACCTAAAGTAAAATATTACACTAAATAAAGATGGTCCTATTTGATTGCTTTATATGTGGTCCTCTCAACAGAAGGAAAACTTGCGCACGCACACACACACACACACACACAGCACCCCCTTTCCTCCCCCTTTATCTTTCCAAAAGCAGCAGGATGTGACTGTACCTGCCTTTTCCAGCAAAACTCTCTCTCTTTCTCTCTTTCACTCACTTTGTTGCTTTCTCTCTCTCTTTCTCTCTCTCTCTCTCTCTCTCTCTCTCTCTCTCTCATTGTTCTGTCTGTTGTATTTTCTCTACCTTCCTCATGGAGTTGGCCCTCTTTTCTCGTCCCCTTTTATTTTTCTCCACCCTTCCCCCATTCCACTGTATCTCTTTCTCTCTCTCTCTGTTTTAAGCAGGCTGAACTGAGGGAACTTCTCTGGATCATTGTTGGGCTTCATACTGGGTGACTCAGTGGAAAACAGTATCAGCCGTGAGGTCGGTGGGGGGGATCTGGAGCAGAGAGCAGAAAGAGAACCACACTGAAAAAACCAACACTATTAAACACAGTTTACATTTAAAACCAGTCTCACTATAAACAGCTCTGAAAAAAATAAGAGACCACTTAATGATGATGTTTTTTTCATGATTTTACCAAATTAAAAATCTCTGGAATATAATCAAGAGGAAGATGGATGATCACAAACCATCAAACCACCAAACTGAACTGCTTGAATTTTTGCACCAGGAGTAAAGCAGCATAAAGTTATCCAAAAGCAGTGTGTAAGACTGGTGGAGGAGAACATGATGCCAAGATGCATGAAAACTTTGATTAAAAAACAGGGTTATTCCACCAAATATTGATTTCTCTTAGAACTTTATGAATATGAACTTGTTTTCTTTGCATTATTTCTCATTTTCTGCAAATAAATGCTCTAAATGACAATATTTTTATTTGTAATTTGGGAGAAATGTTGTCTGCAGTTTATAGAATAAAACAACATGTTCATTTTACTCAAACATAAACCTATAAATAGCACAATCAGAAAAACTGATTAAGAAGTTGAAGTGGTCTCTTAATTTTTTCCAGAGCTGTATATACACTACATAACACCATATATAACACATACATACATAACAGCTAGAGATCCTTCTTATTCATATAAACACTGGTTGATGATTTTCCTCCAGTATGAATCTTCACTGTGTGATGGTTTACTTGTGTGGGAGATTAAAGCAATACCTGTGGAGTGTTTTTTTAATCCAGTATGTATCTTCAATGTGTGCAGAACATTACAGATATTTACAGAAATAACTGTGGAGTGATTTTATTCCAGTATGAATTTGCAGTGTGAGGAGTTACAGCCTGACAGCAATAACAGTAAGAGTCTTTCAATCCAGTATGAATCTAAAGTGTGTAAGGAGTTACAGTCTGTCACTAACCCTAATGAAAGTCTTTGAATCCAGTATGAATCAGTAGTGTGCGTCATTTTTACAGTAACAGCTGTGGAGTGGTTTTAATCAGGTATGAATCATCAGTTTGCAAATTTTCTACAGTCTGTACAGTTCGTCTGCCTGACTATTTAACTGCGGAGTGATTTAAAATTCTGTATGCTGTGTGTGAGGAATTACAGTCTGTCAGGAATAATAGTAAAAGTCTTGTAATCCAGTATGAATCTGCAATGTGTGAGGATTTACAGTCTGTCAAGAATAATAATGAAAGTCTTGTGATCCAGTATGAATCTGCAGTGTGTGTGGGTTTACAGTCTTTCAGCAATAACAGTGAAAGTCTTAAAAGCCAGTATGAATCTGCAGTGTGTGAGGGTTTACAGTGTTTTAGGAATATTAGAGAAAGTCTTGTGATCCAGTATGAATCTGCAGTGTGTGGGGAATTACAGTCTGCCAGGAATAATAGTGAAAGTCTTGTGCTCCAGTATGAATCTGCAGTGTGTGATGGTTTACTTGTGTTGGAGTTTAAAGCAATAATTGTGGAGTGGTTGTTATCCAGTATGAATCTACAGTGTGTGGGTTTACAGTCTGTTAGCAATAATAGTGAAAGTCTTGAAATCCAGTATGAATCTGCAGTGTGTGAGGAATTACAGTCTGACAGTAATAAAAGGTGAAAGTCTTGTGATCCAGTATAGATCTGCAGTGTGTGATTGTGTACAGTATTTTAGGAATAATAATGAAAGTCTTGTGATCCAGTATGAATCTGCAGTGTGTAAGGGTTTACAGTCTGCCAGAGTAAATGTAAAAGTTTTCTGATCCAGTTTGGATCTGCAGTGTGTAGGGAATTACAGTCTGCCAGGAATAATAGTGAAAGTCTTGTGATCCAGTATGAATCTGCAGTGTGTGATGGTTTACTTGTGTTGGAGTTTAAAGCAATTTATTGTGGAGTGGTTGTAATCCAGTATGAATCTACAGTGTGTGGGTTTACAGTCTGTCAGTAATAACAGTGAAAGTCTTGAAATCCAGTATGAATCTTTAATATGTGGGAGTTTAAAGTAATAATTGGTTTTAAGTAAATAAATGACTGGTTTTAGTTCCAGTATTAATCAGTAGTATGGGTAGTTTTCCGGTATGAAATTAATCGTTTTAGAGGGATTTTAAACCAGTATGAATCTGCAACTTGTCTGTGGTTTAAATACACTATAAATCTGGGGTGTGTATAGCTTTCACAGTAATAATTGTGAAGTGATTTTACTCCAGTATGAATCTGCAGTGTGTGTGGAGGTCATTCCTCTGGGTGATCTTTGTGATTTAGAAAAAAATACACAGATAATTCATCCTGAATACAAATTTCATGACAGAACATCCTGCAGAACTTTATTTACAGAATAATTCATACCGTAACACAGAGAAACACAGAGGAGAGGCTCTGACTGACTGGGATCAGATCCGTCTGGGAGCAGTTTGGGTTTGAGAGGGGCGGGAAATAGCCCCCAACACACACACACTCACACACACACCCACACACACAGAGGAAATGGGGGAGATGAAGGGGGGTGGAGGGCTGAGGCCACCTATAAGAAAAAGACAGAGAGAGAAAGAGTGATAAAGTGAAGACAGAGACAGAGAGAGAGAGAGAGGAAGAGAGAGAGAGAGAGAGAGGAGTGAGGGGGTGTTGAAAGAAGGATAAAGGAGGAGAAGAAGGAAAAGGGGGAGGGGCTGAGACAGGGGTCTGTGTTGTTAATGTGTGTGTGTGTGTAGAAAGGAATGCTCCAGTGATGTCACACTTGCGGGAGCGAGCATGCCCAGTGATGACATCATCCCCCCTTGTTCAAGCCCCGCCCCCTCCCCAGCATCACTGCAGCCAGAAAGCCACAAAAACGCAGAAAAGAAACAGAGAGAGAGAGAGAGAGAGAGAGAGAGAGAGAGAGAGAGATCAGGCTGAAGTCTTTTGTCAGCACTTTTGATTCTTTCTGTGTGTGCCAGTTGGTGTGTGTGTGTGTGTGTATCACGGTTTGTGAAAACAGGCCCAGTTTAATATAGCATGTCAATGAGTCATTGTTTAACCATTCTTCAGCAACAGACTCTCACACACACTCACACACACACACACACTATGCAGTACTATATAGGCATTGTGGTACTATGTACACACTATGGTGTTATGTAGGTCTTATGCAGTACTATGTAGACACTATAGGTTCTATGCAATATTAAATAGTCATGATATTATGTAGGTTCTATACAGCACTATATAGTCATTATGGTACTATGTAGGTTCTATACAGCACTATATAGTCATTATGGTACTATGCTGGTTCTATACTGTACTATGTTGGTTTTACACAGTACTATTTAGGCATTATGGCACAATGAATGTGTTATGCAGAACTATACAGACACAATATATATATATATATATATATATATATATATATATATATATATATATATATATATATATATATATATATATATATTGTTTCTATGTACTTCTGTGTATTCATATAGTACTATGTAGGCATTATGTATGATCTATTTAGTACTATGTAGGCACTATATATGCATTATGACACAATGCTTGTTCCATGTACCAATACATATGCACTATGTACGCTCTATGCAGTACTACACAGGCACTATGGTACTTTAGGTTCTGTGCAGTACTAAATACACTGTATAGGTTCTATGTAGTACTAAATATGCAGTATTGTCCTGTGTAGATCTGTATAATACTAGGCACTACTGTACTATGTACATTTTATGTAGTACTATGTTGGCACTATAACACTTTGTAGGTTCTATATAGTACTATGTCGGCATTGTGTCCACAGCGGCAACCCAAAAAAAGAATAATGCCTCCTAATTTTTCACAACAAGTGGATTTTTTTTAACCAGGTTTACTGCACCTCAAACTGTCAGTAATAATACAATTGTGTTAGTAAAAGTAATCTGATACAAACATTAAAACTGTATACATGATATTTAACAGAATAAGCTGGAAGATACAGTTATTTTCCCATAAACAATAATAAAAACACTTTAACCGAAGTGGAAATCTAAACCTCAGTATAGAGAGGAATAGCTGATGGTGTAGAGTACAGACTGGATTATACTCATGCAGAATCATTACTGCACTCAGTGGCTCCACCTGCTGCTGCATACAGACACAGGCCCTCTACTAAATATATATTTATAATCTCTCTCTAATATATATATATATATTCCTTTTTATATATATTTCTTATTATTACACATTTCTAAAGTATTTTAGTAATTTATTTTCCTTGTCTATTTTTAATAATAATAATAATAATAATAATTGTTAATTCTTAAAAAAAAAAAAACTCTTTAAAAAATGCTTAAATCTTAAACGTGTTGCAGCTGAAACTGTAATTATTATCCAATGGGAGGCTTTTACTTATTTGCTTAGTTAAATTCAGGTCCAAACTTTTTTTACGAGGTAGTGTATAAATGGTTAAATATATATTTTAAAAAAACATATTTTAAAAACATATAATTGGCATATATGAAACTGGCTATTCAATTTTTTTTATATAAGAAACAAAGTCTCCATACATAAAAAAAAATATATATATATTTTTTAATCAAACAAATGCCAACATTATTATTTACAGTATTTATTTATTTACCATTCATCAGGTTCAGTGTGAAAACTGTTTTGAATAGTTAATTTGTAGATTTTACAATTCTTGTATAGGACCTTAATTCAATTTAATTATTAATTATAATTTAATTCAATTAAAAAATTAATTAATATTTTTTTTGTGGAGGGTGTTGAGTTGTGCTGCTTGAATCCAGTAAAATGATAAACACTCGGACACAAACACACACTCAAGTCATTAACATTATTTATTATTACTAAATTCTTTCAGATTTAGGTTAATATGTTAAAAAATACAAGGAAATCACTCTGTTACATCTTCATATAAGACTACTGATACTTCATATAAGTTACTGATACAGTTAAGGCAGTCAGATCATTATCATTATATGGAACCTCAGGTTCAGTGTGGGGACTTTTAAATACGAGGCTTTAACAAAAATCAGCTTTTCTTCATCACTTCATCTCATACTGCAGTCAGCGGATCCAGCATTTAGTGACCTTCATCAGAAACGTTAACGTTCTGCTGGAGATCTTTTTTTCTTAGTGGATTATTAAATAAAAAATGCATTAAATCTACAGTTTTACAGTTAGCAGTAGCTTCACTGCAAAAAAAAAAACAACATAAAAAACACATATTTTGCCTCCACGTGTCTTTCACCTGCATAAATAAATATATGCTTAGTGATATCCCCCTCACTTTCCATCACACAGACACACACACACACACACACACATACGCACACACACGCACGCACACACACACACACACACAGCTAGTGATGGGTATTCCAGGTCTAAGAAGTAAAAACCATAACCCTGGGATGGGTTTTTACTGTCCGAAGCTGGATTACCCATCTCTACACAGCTTATCTTTAACCTTCAAGTTCTTTTGACAAAAGTAGACCACAAAAACACACATATTACTGCTGATTTAAATTAAACGACCCTAAAAAAACAGGATAGTTTGGTTCTATTTCCTTCCAATCTATAGAAATGAAGACAAAACTGTCCTCCATGTTCTCAGTCTGAGCAGTAGAGAGTTGAGGTGGTGCAGGATTCAACTACTACCCTCCACCCAGACCCAGATATTCAAAGAAATTAAGGTTTTTTTTGTCTTAGCTTCATTTTCATAGACCTAAAACACAGTTTCTGTGTGGATAAAAGGCCAAAATGCAGACAAAAACCTTAAAAACCTTTAAATATATCCGGATTCATGTGCACACTGTCTCAGACTGCCTTCATTGAGTTTTCAGTGCAGCCTAAAGTACCAGAAGCAGAGCAGATATTTCCACTGGATTCACAGTTTCACCAGTTTCATGTATTTAATTTAACCCATGAAATTAAAGTATTGATCAGGAGCTCACTGGTTCGAATCCTGTTCATGCAGCTTGCCATCAGCACAATTGCAGAGCACAATTGTTCTTGCTCTCTCTGGGTGGGTACAACAGATGGAGCTCTTCTCTCTCCCCTCATCACTCCTAGGGTGATGTGGATCAGCACAAGGCTGCGTCTGTGAGCTGATGTATCAGAACCGAGTCGTTGTGCTTTCCTCCGAGCGTTAGCGCTGTGATGCTACTCGGTAATGCTAAAGCATCAGCACCAGTTCAAACAGAGGCGGAGTCTGACTGTGTCGGAGGAGGCGTGTGCTAGTCTTTACTCTCCTGGTGATGGTGGGCATCACTAGTGATAGAGGGAGTCCTAATAAGTGGGTTAGGCAATTAGCTGTGTAAATTTGCAGTTTTTCTCTGTTCACAGATGAGATGAGCCAAAACTCCTATAGTCCAGTTTTACCCCCAAGTTGCTGCCAGAGATTAATGATAAGCACATGAGATCATTAAAAGAAGATAACATAATGTTTTAAACTCTATTTGGACTTGGTCCAGATCGAGTGCTATAGCCGAAACCAGGAACAAATACTATCAAGTCAACCACGTTTACAAAAAAAATGCACATAACCTCATAAGAACCTCCAAGAACATCACTGAGTCAATTCTTCTATAAAACCTAAAACTTTTCAGCCTCTGCAGCAGCAGTAGCACTCGATAAAGGTTTGACAATATATCGATATTGCTATATATTGTATCATCATTTTTGTTTGTGATAAATTATTACTACATGGCGTCAAATATAAAAAAAAATATTTTATGATTGGCGCACTAAACCCAAAACTCACCCCTCCTCAATTAGACTTACTAAAGTTACTGCTTCATTACTCCACCTGGTGGAGCTATAATCAAATGAATAGGGTTAATTCTGTGAAACTGAAACACCAATAAATCAATAATTTCTAGAATTTGCTTATTTACGAGTATTTTATCTACTTCAGTAACACAGATGCTGTCAAGTATTGTAGAGAACGGTCTTGCGATATATTGAGTATTGTGATATTATCGTATCGTGAGGTCCCCTGTGAATCCCGACACTAATACTTAATGCCTTTCTTACTACATAACAGGTGTTTTATGGAAGAGTTCCATGTTTAGCAGTGGTAGCAAAAGGTCACAATGCAACCTTAGGAGATCCTGAGTTCTAAGTATTGTTCCAAAATTCAATTCTGGATAAAGTTATTGCTAGAACTTCATTATAAAAGTTACAGGAGTTGGACAATGAAACTGAAACACCTGGTTTTAGAGCACGATAATTGATTGTGGTGACGGACAGTTCTGGTGGAAACAGGAGAGTTGAGGTGCACATTGAATTCTGCGTGATTTGATCAGCCGTGGTTTTATGTTTTTCGGATACAATCCGGGTTAGCACCCGAACATCCCTTTCAGACAGCTTCCTCTTACAGCATCCACAGTTAATCCTGTTGGATGTGGTTGGTCCTTCTTGGTGGTATGCTGACATTACCCTGGATACCGTGGCTCTTGATGCATCACAAAGACTTGCTGTCTTGGTCACAGATGCTCCAGCAAGACGTGCACCAACAATTTGTCCTCTTTTGAACTCTGGTATGTCCCCCATAATGTTATAGTGTGCATTGTAATATTTAGAGCAGAACTGTGCTCTTACCCTGCTAACTGAACCTTCACACTCTGCTCTTACTGGTGCAATGTGCAATTAATGAAAATTGAACACCAGGCTGCTCCAATTTAGCCATGAAACCTAAAATCCCACACTAAAATGATGGCAGGTGTTTCAGTTTCATTGTCCAAACCCTGTACATTATTTCCAGCAGTGAAAGTTCTCAGTGCTTTTTCTTCCACAGAACAGCACAGAACAGCTAATGGACCCGGCCCAGTCTTCCTTGTGCGTGATTCCAGGACTCCACACAGATCCAAAAACATAAATCATGTAAATAACTCTTGATAACTCTTTAAAAGAGTGAAGTGAGTTCTGTCTCCTGCAGTGTGGCGATGGGGGGCGTTCCTCCTCACACTGTGTAGTGTTGCAGTGCTTTTTGCCTCATTAAGTCCCACAGCAGCATGCTGAGCATCGTGTGAGGAGCCAAGCGGATGAACACCGGCCCCATTCCCTTATACAGACCCAGCACACCTTCCGTACCACACACCTTCACCAGGCAGTCCAGAAACCCAGAGTACAGGCGACCCTAAAGGAGAAGAGAGGAGAGGAGAGGAGAGGAGATAATAAGGTTAGATTGGGGGAAAAATATATAATTCCGGGTTATGCTACTTCTCCATCAGCAGCCGGAGTCTGAGCGAGCATAGTTATAGCCATGGCCATTTCTGGATAGATACAGTAGATGGTGCTCTTTCTCCCCACATCATTCCTAATGTAATGTTAATCAGCACAGCCTTCTGTTAGCTGTTGTATCAGATCTGGGTCACTGTGCTTTCCTCTCTCTAAGTGCGCTGTGATGCTACACAGTGATGCTTTTACACTTTACATATAGTTTTAGGATCATTGCTAGTGATATAGGGGGGTAATATAGTGAGTCTGTGGGGCAATATGCCTCCCAAATTGGGGAAGAAAATGGGATAAAATTAAAATTAAAAATCTATTATTACTTAAAAAAGAGAGAGTCGAGAGAAAGGGACTGAAACAGAAGGGAAGAAATAGAAGCGAAAGGAAACAAAATAGAATAGAATAGAAGATAAAACAAGAGAAGGGAGAGAAATAACAAGGAACAAGAGGAATTGGAAGACAAGGAAAGGAATATAAAAGAAAGGAAAGAAAAGACCAAAGAAGGTAAAAGACGAGAAGATAGAAGAGATAACAAGGGATGGTGAAAGAAAGAAACACAAAGGAAGGAAAGAAAATGGAAAATAATGTAATAGAACTGAAGGATAAGGAAGAAAAGATGAAGAAAGGGAATAGAAGGGAAGAAAATTAAGGAAAACACAAGAAATAAAAAAAAAGGAAAACGTAGAAAATTGTGAAGAGACAGGATATGGATTTAAATAGCAGAATAATATAAAAGGAAAGACAATAAAACGAAAAAACAAAAATAAATAAAAAAAATTGGGAGTGTGAAGAGAATCAGGCTGAAACTTGTAAAGAGAAAATGAGTGTACACACACACACCACACACTGTTGCAACAAAGTGCGTGATGACAGATTAAAGTGTACACATCATTGTGTGTGTGTGTGTGTGTGTGTGTGTGTGTGTTACCCTCTTCAGCTCATCCACAGGCTGGTTGTAAAGTCTGGTGCTGATCACATCGAATGGGGTCATGGTGATTGCGACGGCGACGCCGCTGATCATAGCAGCGTTCAGAGCGATCAGCCAGCTGTCCGGACTGAACCACTGGAGGAAAAGGGGGAAAAGGGGGGTTATATTATTATAACGGGTATGTTTAGACTTAGATCTTTGCAAATAAAAGGAACACGTATTACCACTGATAAAAGCAATGTCACAATGCTGGATTAAATTTTCTTGTATAATCTGTTTATTTCTTTCACAAGTTCAAACATCACATATTACACATTTACACAATCTGCTTACTCTATCCCAACGCATATTTACCCTCTCCCTTCTGTTCAGAGTAAATATTTTTTTGCCACTTCACTGTATAAAATGAAGAGACCACTTCAGTTTCTGAATCAGTTTCTCTGATTTTGCTATTTATAGGTTTATGTTTGAGTAAAATGATCATTTTTGTTTTATTCTATAAACTACAGACAACATTTCTCCCAAATTACAAATAAAAATATTGTCAGTTAAAGCATTTATTTGCAGAAAATGAGAAATGGCAGAGCTTTTAGACCTTTAATTATGCAAAGAAAACAAGTTCATATTCATAAAGTTTTAAGAGTTCAGAAATCAATATTTGGTGAAATAACCCTGGTTGGTTTTAAATCACAGTTTTTTTTTCATGCATCTTGGCATCATGTTCTCCTCCACCAGTCTTACACACTGCTTTTGGATAACTTTATGCTGCTTTACTCCTGGTGCAAAAATTCAAGCAGTTCAGTTTGGTGGTTTGATGGCTTGTGATCATCCATCTTCCTCTTGATTATATTCCAGAGTTTAATCTTATAAGTCTTATATAATATTCAAATTTTCTGAGACACTGATTTTTGGGTTTTCATTGGCTGAAAGCCAAAATCATCAACGAAAAAGAAAAGAAAAGAAATAAACGCTTAAAATTGATCACTCTGTGTGTTATACATTGATTGAAACAGTGATTATGAAACTTACTATGTGATTAATTATGTAATTACAATTAAATTATGGTTGTGTTAACTCAGCTCATCCTTTGCACAGGTAAGTTAATGCAGTGTACTGTCCACCTGAGCCAATCCACCCTCACCTGTACATGTGCCACCCACTCTTTGGCTGAGCTGAAAGTGGCCAGCTGAGCGGCTGAGCCCACCATCACCCTGGGCACGGCTCCGTTCACCCCCCTCCACAATCCCATCAGCCCCTCTCTCCTGTATATGGTGGCAAAGGCACTGGAAACACCCTGAAAGGGACAAATACAGGAATAACCATCCATTATTGCGATTCTTTATTCCTTTTTTTTACCTTTTTTGCTTTTATTTTATTAAACTTATGTTTTATTAGATTATATTTGATCAAGAAAGAGGCAAAATCCTGTTGCGCTCCTGTGTCTTCAGCACTGAGCAGCACTTTAGGGACCGTAGAAAAAATACCGGACAAAATGAATAATGAATAATGAAGGTCGCATTGTGAGAAAGTTTTATTTATTCATTACTCATTTTGTCAAGTATTTTTCCTACGGTCCCTAAAGTGCCGCTCAGTGCTGAAGACACAGGAGCGCTGCGGGATTTTGCCTCTTTCTTGATCAAATATTATCAAATAAAAGTTTAGTAAATATAGTCTCTTGTTTATCATCGTAAAAAAAGCAGTAAAAGAGAATTAAAGCACACCCTGCACTGACCTGTAATACAAACAATACCATTATTATTACAGTGTGAATGCAATTATGAGCTTAAAACGCACAGTGGAGCAAACATTAAGACTAGCAGGATATTAAAGAGCTGTCGCTTTAAACATTTCTTGGTTTTAAATCAAAGTTACATCATAGCTTTCCATAAATATGAGCAGATTAAATGACAGAGTCAAAAATAGCTGTTCTCCAGGCATCTGCTGGAGGAAAGATGCCCTTAAAAGGTAAAACCCAAAGCCTGAAGCAGCAGAGTTTTATATAAAAGGATCTTTTTAGACACAAGAACGACATACGACTTACGAGGACCCTCACAATCTTAGAGATCAAGTAACTTAACATAAATACTTTCTTACGTTACTTACTGGAATAATTATTTTTACATTTTCACACAATTATCTGAACTTTCTACTCCTTACATTTTAATAAAAACAGCTTGTTTGTTTGCATATAACAGTAATTAAGACCTGTTTTCCATCAGAATAGACCACGAACCACCCAATTAAAAGGTTCGCCAGCCAATGAAACAGTTGCTTAGCCCCACCCACTGCACTGGAAAACAAAGCAACTTGGACATTAAGGCATAGCAGCATTAGAGCTAATTTTCACTAATTTTATGTGGTTTAGAATACTTGATATAATGTTAATTAACTGTTTAGAGGTGATTTGTGAAATTAAAAGGTCAATATCCTTCTGAGACCCTGCGTCCTCAAACGTGGACATTAAATTTCTGCTCCTTGACACTTCATTTTTGGCCTCATATGAAGACACTGCTCCTCCCATCTATTGGTCACATGACGACAGGAATCCCAGTCAAAGGTTTCTACAGCCAGTCCAGACATTAACATGGGGCACGTAAAGATTTGTATTTAATTCTATACTAGCTTTTTTACTTTGTAGAAAGCATTTTTTGTTGTTTTTGGACTGATTGGATCCTTCTGAACTCAAATGGAAAGGACAATTTTTACATGTTAAATAAACCACTGTTTTTTTTTGTTCTTTTTTTTTTTGCTAAAATAACTTCTTTTATACAGTCAAAGTTTAGTTTTTATACTTGTTAGGTCCTACTAATCCTAAAACATAATAGGACAAATTAAAAATGCACAAGTCTGGGTCTCAGGAGGATATTAAACATACAATAAAAATGCTAAACAATGCAATGGACATTAACAAGCAATTAAATATTTAAGTTATTGGAATTTCATTTTTATATTGAGTTTATATTAAAATAACAGGACATTAAAAAACAGCATATTTTTATTTTCCAATCACTGGAATACAATTCAGGTCTGAAAGGGTTAATATATTTACAATAGAACATTATAGTCATTATGGCTTTTTTTCTCCTTACATTACTTTTATACTTTAAGTAGTTTTTAAAACCAGTACTTTTACACTTTTACTTAAAGAGTAAAAAGCTGAGTTGATATTTTAAACATTAAAAAATTTTCCTTCTTTAGGCACTGGAGCTACAACGCTAATCAAGCTAACAAGCTACAGAAGCATGCTTAGCATAATGCTAACTGCACCTAAACTTTATCTGCAAGTCGGTCCACGTTTCTAGATAACAAGTCTATTTGAGATTACTCAGCATTTTTACAGGATTCGAGACACTGCTTTACGTCGAGGTCATGCGGTCAAGACTGTATAATAATGAATTATTAACAGAACAGACGAGAGGAAGCACAGTTTCTGACCCTCAGCTCAGATACTGCAATGATGAGCTCAGCAGGAGAACACTAACGAAGGTCTGATAACAGTTCACACTCATCTGCATACTCAGGCCTTTTTTTTATTATTAAAATGGGCTTAGTTCTTCTTTATGAGCTGAAATGTGTCGTTTAAATGATAGCATGAACTGTTCCAAAAAATAATAATAAAAATAATAATAGTAATAAATACGATTTAATTCAGAACCATTGGCTTTACTAATTTAGCTAAAGGCATGCAGTGTATCCTGGCCTAGATGATCTTGCATTTTTTTATTGTATTATGTAAAAGTTAGTTTTAGCTTAATTTTAACTTTTTTGTTTTGTTTTGTTGTATTAATCTTATCTCTTTTATCTTAATTTCGTATGAATTAAACCAAGTTTTATAATAATAATATTTTTTGTATTCTAATTCTATTTTTATTTTTTTCTATTTCTATATTTTAACTAGTGTTATTTTATTATTTTATTCAATTATTAAATGTAGGTATTTAGTCATTGTCTTTGTCATTTCAATTCCTGTTTTTGTAAATGCTCTGCTGGATTTTCTCAGTCAGTTTTATGAGGTGGAGTCACCTGGAATTCAGGCTTTCAGTTAACAGCTGTGCTGAACTCATCAAGAGTTAATTACTTGAATTTCTTGTCTCTTAATGTTAAAGTTTGAGAGCATCAGTTAAAGTAAAGTAGTGAAGAGGTAGAGTTACAGGTATACAGTGAATATTTGAGTAATGTTCTAATCCAGATTATTGCAAGAATTAAACATTATGATGAAATTGGCACTCATCAGGACCGCCATGGGAAAGAAAGAGCGAGAGTTGGGAAAGTTAGCAGCTCCCTAGATAAGAGTATCTAAATGCTTCTTCATAGACTATTTTGGTTTATTTAACACTGTTTTTAAGTTACTACATTATTCCTTATGTGTTTCTTCATAATCTGATAGATCACTTCACTATTCATTTACTATGTATAAAAATATAAAAATTAAAATATTGAATGAGACTAACACTCTAAGCTGATTTATGATTTATGAAACTATGCTTTTTACGTTCTGGCTGAACCCATGCTTTAAATTCCTGTGTAAAAATACATGAGGAAACATCCATTACAGAACTATCGCTTTAATGAGACGCTCCAGATCTGCTGAACTGATATTAACCCCAAAAGCTGGTTATAAAAAGATGAGATGTTTGACCAAAGGCCAGTCAGTTATTGCGTAAGTACTGTACGTGTGTGTGTGTGTGTGTGTGTGTAGGTTTGTCAGTCTAAAGGTCCTATGCTTGTCATCTGGTTTGGCACACCTCTATTTGCTGAATCCTGATTGGCTGCAGCTGCTGACCTGCAGGAGGTGTGTCAAGGAGGCTGATGTGGAAAATCACATATACATGCCATGAATGACGAACGCGTCATACCATTTTTTAGAGAGGTAATACTGTACATACACCAGTTTCAATGTTTGAAATACTAATAAAGAGTGCTTTCACTAATAAAATTAGTAAAACTGAATTATTAGATATGTAAGATTGTGTTTTTATGCACTAATTCACATGTTAATGAGATGTTATATACAAATTATTTTAAATAAAATCATTTTTAAAGTAAAATGTATAATAATTAATCAGTTCTGCATTTAAAGTAGAGGTAGTCTGCATAAAATGTAATTTGCTCGTTTTTCCCCCACTAATTTATGCAGCGTTCATCAGAAGGTTTTATATATTAGATAAATACATGGTTACTTAAGAAAATACATTAAAAAAAATTAAAAGAAGGAATGAATTATTAGACATGTAAGATTGTGTGATTGTGATTTTTTTATGCATTTTATTTAGCTTTATATAGAATTTCGAGAACAGGTTTGAGCCCCAGTGATGCCCCAGCCATACGTCTTTGCCTAGTTGTCCCAGAAAGCCTAATGTTTTTTTTTCTCTCTCTCTCTGGATAGGTAAGATGCCCCTCCCTCTCCCCCGTCACTCAATTTGGCGATACTAGCCAGTGCGTGAGTTAGCAAATATAGTAAAATAAGCAGTTAGTGTTCTCCTCCAAGCGTGTTGAACGTGTTGTTGTACTCCAATACAGCCCCAGTCATGCAAACCAAGTGTAATCAAGCATTACAATAAAAGTGAGGAGAGAGCGCCACCTACCCACCCAGAGAAAGTATAGCCAATTGCACTCTCTCCGACTCTGGCTGCTGTAGCTCCGGGGAAGTAGCAGTTTCGAAATTCGAAATGAATGGTAGTGTAAGGTTAAGTTTAGATATTTGAGTTCTGAAGACAGTTGCTGACCTGGTGGTTGTGTTGGTGACCCACAGCGATGGCCGCTACCGTCTGCGCCTGCAGGTGAGTTTTTACCTGGAGAGAAAACAAAAACACCTTTATTCACCCTGTCGAGAGCTTTACTTTCCCCTGAAGAGATCTCCATCTCCGTCTGAACAAACACACTCTCTCTCTCTCTCTTTCTCCACTGGAATGAAGAGCGTAACACGAGAACATCACCTCACTCAGCTCCACAACAATAACCCATCTGTACACTCCAGACACAACCATCAGCTTTCAGACCTTTACAAACACACAGCTACAGCTCCGGGTTTTAGAAACGTACACTGAATTGCATTAAAGTAAAATGTATAATTATTAATACATCAGTTGTGCATATAAAGTAGAGATAGTCTGCATAAAATTTAATTTAATTTACTAGTTTAAAAACAAAAATCCAACTAATTTCTGCAGTTGTCATCAGAAGGTTTTTTATACTAGACGGTTAACTGATAACTTCAGGAAATATCAAACAAAATGAATGAATATTAGTGAACTAAGCATTTTAAATCTAATCATGAACAAAAATATTTAAAAGTAGTGTTTAAAAATATATAGAAAAAGGTAAAAAGTGGCAGTATACATCACATCTCATAAACTCATGAAATCAAAAGTTTCCAAGTTTCTCTTGTATCAATTTGAGAATTCCGAGTTTTCCAATCTCGTAAACTTTTGTATCAATTTGAGAATTTCAAGTTTTCCCTTCTCGTAAACTATTGTATTAATTTGAGAATTCAGAGTTTTCCAATCTTGTAAATACTTGTATCAACTTAAATTCATAATTCCCCAATCTCGTAAACTCTTGTATCTACTTGAATTCCAACGCTGTGATCCGGTGATCAGATATAACACTGCTTTAGTCCGGTGGAGGAGTGGGTGAGGAGCTATTGCTCATGAATATTAATACATGCAAACATATCACCTCTGATTGGCTAACAGCACTGCAAAACCAGGAGGCAGAGAGACGGACAACAGTTAGAAACATTTAAAAAAATAAAGACATTTTTGCACTAATAACAGTCATCGCAATGTCATATGTTATTTTACAACATGTGTAATAATGCCCTGCTAAGAGCAGTTCAGCCAGTTCAGACCTAGTCTTAGAGTCTCTGTAAAACACCAAATCCACCGGAGATCCTATTTAAACCTATAGTTACACAAAGAGGTGGGTAATCCAGGTCCAGAAAGTAAAAATCCACCCCAGGGTGGATTTTTACTTTTAACTACTGTAAACAAAGCTCACTTGAAGATCTCTTGAAGAGCTCTGAATTACTGGGTAAAGTATATAAACACTGATGTGTTATTCGCACAAATAACACCGGAATGAACTGCATGCTGTTCCTAGTGCTGTTATTCTAGCTCCTGTCTGACGAGACGGCGTCGCTGCCCGGCTTCAGCTCTGCCTGTGGGCGGTCTCGAGCCGAGGTGGGCGGGGCCATGAATACTAATTCCCAGGTTGATGTAGACACAGTGCTTTTCCTGATCGACTCGTTTTCCTGAATATTTTCTTTTACTAGCTGCTGCAGCATAATAAACTCAGCGAGACCTACTGTATTTCACAAACAACAAGAAAAAAGAGATTTTAGCGGAAGGAGACCTTTAATTGTTTTACTGGGTAAAGCGTGTCTGATTTGTGACTAGGGGTGGAATAATATATCGATATTGTGATACGTTTTACTGAAATCGCAGGCACTCTTAACTCCCTAAACCTCTCCAAAATTAGACTTAGTAAAGTTACTGCTTCATTACTCCACCTGGTGGCGCTATAATCAAATGAATAGGGTTAATAAACCTACGATTAAAAATATTGGTTGTTAAATTGCGTAAAACTGACACAAATAAATGCATAATTCCTGGTATCTGATTATTTAGGAGTATTTCATCCTCTTTAGGACCACAGATGCTGTAAAGTATCATAGAGAACTGTCTGGAGATATATCTTATCGTGAGATTCCCTGTGAACTTTTGCTTTATTTGCTCTGATTCTGAAGTCCTGCTGTTTTAAACAGTGCTCTGTTTATAAAAGCATGTTTTTCCCCTTTCACCCTTTTCTCTGGTCCGTTTTACTGGCTGTATTGTTTTGGTAGGTGTGGTCAGTGCAGTGACCTCCCCTCCCCCTCCTGCTCTGAAAAACACCGCACAGCTCACAGTATTAAACCTCCATCAGTGCCCGTCAGCGCTGTCACTCACTCAGTGCTAACAGATTCATTAGTAACTGCTGGTAAACATGTTACACCTGGTAACCGAGCTGCTGTTTCCCCGTCGCTCTGCTCTCTAGGCACTCGCTCAGAGCGGCAGTGGGGTGAGGGGTGATCTGAGGGCCTATATATAGTGACCTGAATACACACTTATACCCAAACAGTCGATGAGGCGTATTGAGTTACAGAAGACCTGATGATGCAGCCATTGATGTACGGGAAAACATAGAGCCAAATGCGGTAAATACAAGATAAAACAACAGCAGCAGCTGCAGCAGCTTCAGCAGTGAGTGCATGGGGGTAGCAGAACATGTGCAGATACATACAGGAGCATTTGTCTCAGAAAATTATTTCAATTACAATATTTTGTATGTTTTGTAATACACATGTTTATTTCATTCGCGTGCATTGGAACAACACAAAAAACAAAGGGAAAAAATAGCCTAAATTATATTATAATTTAATGCAAAACTAGAAAAAATGTCTGAACAAAATTACAGTATTGGCACCTCAAAATTGTGGGTGAATTACTTTATTTCAAGCATGTGATGCTCATTTAAACTCACCTAATGAAAGGCTGCAACGCAGGATATTCAAGCTGTCCTGCAGGCTCAGGGTGCATCAGCGTCAGTGCGAAATATCCGCCGACATTTGAATAAAATTAAAAGCAATGGCAGCAGACCCATATAAAAGCTAAGTTATCAAATTAGTTCACAGGTAACTACACACCTAAAACCAAATTAAAAAGGAGAGAAGTTGGACAGAAAAGAAAATCTCATAAAAAGGCTGCAACACAAATTAGTCTGGATGGTGGATATGGAGCCCCAATCAAGTTCCAAAGAAATTCAATTTGTCCTGCAGGCTCAGGGTGCATCAGTGTCAGCTCCAACTATCCGCAACTTTAGAATGAAATGTGAGTAAGCCAAAATCCTTCTAGGAAAACGTCTTGTGGACAGATAAGACCATGATAGAGCTTTTAGTAAAGAACATCATTCTACATTCTACTGAAAACAGAAAGAGGTCTACAAAGGAAAGAACAAAGAACCTACAGCCAAATATGCTGGAGGTTCAAAGATGGTTGAGGTTGTGTTGCTGCCTCTGGCACTGGGTTCCTGGACTGTATGAAAGGTATCATGAAATCTTGAGATTTCCAAAAGATTTTGGGTCGAAATGTAGGGCCTATATAGTGATATAAAGCTGGGTTTGAGTTCTAGGCTTCATGGGTCTTGCAGCAGGACAATGACCCCAAACGAAGTTCAAAAATGAGTCTGGATCTAAATCCCATTGAAGACCTGTGGAGAGATCTTAAAGACACCCTTCAAATATGAAAGACTTGGAGAGGTTTGCAGAATAAGAGTAGTGAAAATTCTAGTTAGTGGTGTAAGAAGCTTGTTGATGGTTATAGAAAGTGATTGATTTCAGTGGTATTTTAATAGGGTGTGAGTTTTGCATAAAAATTATATAAATTTTGGCTTTTTTCTTCATGTTTTTTTTGTTGTTTCAATACACACAAAGGAAATAAACATGTCTATAACAAAATGTGTAATTGCAATACTTCATTTTCTGGATAAAACTCAGGGTTATCAACACTTTTGATCATGACTGTGTTAGCATCTTTGTCTTTTTTTTTCACTGACTTCCTTTTTTATATTTTCTTCTTGTTTTTAGTCATTTCAATCCAACCAGCAGCAATTTCATCTTCTATTTAAGAGCTGGTGATGATTTACACACACTTCACCAACACTCCACTCAGATACAGATAGAAAAAGAGAGCGAGAGAGAGAGAGAGAGAGATAGAGAGAGACACAGACAGACAGAAAGACAGACAGACAGATAAAAGGAAAAGAGTGAACAAGAAGAAAGAAGAGATGGGGGAAAAAATGAGGGTTAAAGAGAAAAAAAGAAAAATAGTAGAGAAAGTAATACAGAGAGAGACAGGAAGAGAAAGAAGGAGAAAGAGGAAGAAAAATATAGAAAAGAAAGAGAAAGATGGGAAAAGATGAGGTAACAGAACAGAGAGAGAGAGAGAGAGGCAAAGGAAGAACAGCATGACAGAGAGATAACATAAGGAGATGGAGAGAAAATGGCAAGAAAGAAAAAAATAGAAAGAGGAGAGAGAGAGAGAGATTCACACAAAGTTATATGGGATGAGAAGTGAGAGAGAGAGAGAGAAAAAGAGAGAGAAGTGCAAAGAAAAGAGAGACAAGTAGGACGATGAGCAGTGAAAGAAGAGGAGTGAAAGACTGTCAGAAACAGAGAGAAAATGATAGAAGGACAGAGAGAGAAGAGAGAAAAGCATCTTTGTCTTTAAGTTTGTCTGCAGCAGTTTAAACAGTCTAATGCCTGCTTTCACTCTCTATAACTCTACATCAGCTTCGATTGCTTAGTGTTGTTTTAGCTCTGCTGCAGATGGATTTCTAACAAGTTGAACGTGCTGAACAAGACCAGCTAAACCCCACTAAGCACGAGGGTGAAGAATGCAGTGTGTGACAGCAGCTCAGGCTTAAATGGAAAATAGTTGTGCTTCACATGCACTGCAACTTTGGCCCAGTTCTGAACTGACGTTAGCCGGCAGCGGGATAGAGTTCATCCCCGGCCCCGGTCTGCACGGTCTCAGCGTGCTGATGAGTCATTTATAACTGGAAGAAACGAGGCACCTTTGGTCTCAAGCATTTCAGCTACGCTCACGTCCTCAAAGTCACGACCGCACACGTCTCAGAACCACGGAAATATCCTCAGCCCGAGTGCTGATCAGTCTGCAGAGCGTGGAAAGAATCTGGAGGATTATTATTAGGAAGACTAGTAATGTGTTTCCAAGCCTGTATAAAGGTTTTAATGAAGATCTGAATGGTTTCCTTGCAAAATCATCAAAATGAACTGATGTGAGGTCACAATTCATAATGTTCCTCAATAGAAGTGGGCAATACGGCGATATTTTATTGTATTGTAATCAATTTACTTATTAACAATATGCAATATTTTTTAAACATATTGAGGATATCATCAGTGTTTAAAACCCCCACTGTACCAGAGACTTCTTAATACCGCTATACAGCTCTGGAAAAAAGAGACCGCTTAAAAATTTTGATTTTCTTTGATTTTACCAAATTAAAAACCTCTGGAATATAATCAAGAGGAAGATGGATGATCACAAGCCATCAAACCACCAAACTGAACTGCTTCATTTTTTGCAACAGGAGTAAAGCAGCATAAAGTTATTCAAAAGCAGTGTGTAAGACTGGTGGAGGAGAACATGATGCCAAGATGCATGAAAAAAAACTGTGATTAAAAACCAGGATTATTCCACCAAATATTGATTTCTGAACTCTTAAAACTCTTAAAAATGAATATGAACTTGTTTTCTTTGCATTATTTGAGGTCTGAAAGCTCTGGATCTCTTTTTTTTGTTATTATTTCAGTCATTTCTCATTTCCTGCAAATAAATGCTCTAAATTACAATATTTTGATTTGGAATTTGGGAGAAATGTTGTCTGTAGTTTATAGAATAAAACAACAATGTTCATTTTACTCAAAAATAAATCTATAAATAGCTAAATCAGAGCAACTGATTCAGAAACTGAAGTTGTCACAAACTCTCACAAACACTTCCTTTTGTCTGCTGTGAAGTATGCAGTCTTACCAGGTAAGCAGGTGAGGCGATGAAGGCCCCCAGGGCCCCGGCTGCAGCTCCCGCCACTAAACTCCCCCCCGGGGCGTCCGTCAGTCCCGCGGCTTCAGTGTAGGAGTAGAACCCGAGCCGGACTCCGTTCATCAGGGCCTGGTAGATCAGGCCGGCCGTCAGACCCTTCTGCAGCCCCCGCAGGCCGTCGGTCCGGCCCACCACCCACAGGGCCTGCAGCACGCCGCGGTAATGCCGCTGGTACGAGCCCGGCGCCCGCAGCTCCCCCTGCAGCTGCAGACGGGTCTTCACTACCTCCAGGGGGTTGGTGAACACACAGGCCCCGCAGCAGGACAGCGCCCCCAGGGTGAAGTCCAGAGGGGGCCACAGGGCCCGGTGGGGCCTCGCGTGTCCAGGGCTGCTCCACGGTAAAGAGGGCATAGAGGTTGGGGTGATGAACGCCGCGGCGGCGGCGTTGGGTGGGTAGTTGATTAGCGGGGGCCCAGTCATGGTTGGCATAGTGGTATGTAGCTAGGTGTATGTTAGCTTGTGGGCATTAGCTGCTAGCAGCAGGTGATTAGCAGGAGAGTGGTTGATGTGGTGTTAAGCTTTCCACCATTCATTACAGCTCCTGAGAGAAGGTCAATAAAGACTGTATAATATAATATAATATAATATAATACACTGTAATATAATTAAGAGCTTATCAGCTGCTTTTCCGCTGCAATTTAACTCTACACCATCTGTGCGATGAGTCCCAGATTCCCAGAGGCTCCTGGTACAGGTCTGCAGGAGCGATAAGGCTGAAGTGGTTCAGTTACCTGCAGTGTTCGAGTAGTTTCATTAAGTTGCTTGTTAAAGTGCACAGTTTGCCCATCTCGGTAACCTGAGAGACGTGAGCCAATCACAGCCTTTCATCACTTTCATATTTCTCAGCTTCTCTTCTCTTCTTCTTCAGCAGCCTTCAGTGTGTAACCATTGACTTCTGTAAAACAAATAAACAAATAAATAAATACATGTATTCAACACACCTTTATTTCTGTGGTATTTCATTATTTGTTGCTAAAGTTTATGTTTAAAGTTTTTAAAAAGAATATGTTTTATATTTTAGATTCTATAAAGTATCTCCTCTTGTTTAGATTATCAGTTTTACACATCTCTGCTGCATTTTCTCAGTCAGCTTTATGAGGTAGAGTCACCTGAAATTCAGGCTTTCAGTTAACAGCTGTGCTGAACTCATCAAGAGTTAATTACTTATATTTCTCGCACTTTTTTGCACATTGTAAACTAAGTGTTTGTGTGTGTAAATTTGTTCAAAAACCACTGAATTTAATGTGTTTCTAAACTTTTGACTAGTACTGTATCAATTTATCTTACAGAGACGCCCTGATATAGCTTTAGAAAGAATTGTAATGTTTCTATGCCGTGCAGTTTAGCTTTTAATCAGCTGTAAAAAAAAAAAAAAAAAAAAAAAAAGAAACTTTTATTTAGCTAATTGGTTCTTACACAGACTGTTCATAACTTTAAAGCCTCTAATTTAAATGATCAGGTTAAATAAAACAATAATAAAATAAAACAATGGATTGTATAGTAGCACTGCAAACTGTTGGCCAATTGTAGGAGCCCGGCCAGCTAAATAATAATTACAACACACTACAACTGCAAAAAAATGAATATTAAAAGTGTATTTGTTAATATTATTGGATACAAAATATGATATAATATGGTATGGCATGATAATAATAATATGATTCTAATAATGCACTCCATCTACCCAGGACTGAACTAAAATAAATGATAGTGGACCGATATAATCTGATTATTAAATGGGCAATGAGAGCTGTATAAATGTTTCTTTTTGCTACAAATGTCAAAAAAAAACTGTACCCAAACATAATAATACAATTTTCACATTTCAGTATTTATGTAAAAATTTGGCAATATTATTGCTTACAATATGTTTTGTTTATTTCTTGTACATTTTAATTAATTTGAAATCAATAAAACATTAAATAATAATGTATGAGCTATACAATAAATACAAAAAAATAAATAAACGCTTAATCCCTGTATAAACAGTGGAAGTATCGCGCATGCGCACTAGCAGGGCTCTGAACTAGCGCTGTATAAACAGTGTGAGAGTGTGCAGGGCTGTGTTAAGGTGGTATCGCGGTGTGAAGTGCAGTTTATCGCGCTGTAAATCAGTTTAACTGCAGCAGCGCTGCTCGGGTTTCTCACTCACCGGCTCCGGTTTGCTCCGCGCGCCGCTCCGCGCTGTGTGCCGCTCCGCTATCAGTAAACACACCGCTTCAACCTGCGCCTCCACTCACAGCCCCGCCCACCCCGCAGCTCAGCCAATCACAGCGCCGCCTGCGCGCCACCGCCGAGTCTCCCTACCGCCCAGCCAATCAGAGCCCGCATTCCAGTCTCCATCCATACAGTGCACGGCCTTAAAGAGGGGAAATAGGGGAAAGGTTAAAGGGGGTTGGGGTGCGATGCGTCAGCACGAGCTCCATCACTAAACACACACACTCTAACACACATATACACACACTCTAACACACATAGATACACACAGACACAAACACACATTCAAACACACATGCAACTCTGGAAAAAAAAGAGAGCACTTCAGTTTCTGAATCAGTTTCTCTGATTTATCTATTTATAGGTTTATGTTTGAGTAAAATGAACATTGTTGTTTTATTCTATAAACTACAGACAACATTTCTCCCAAATTCCAAATAAAAATATAGTTATTTAGAGCATTTATTTACAGAAAATGAGAAATGGCTGAAATAACAAAAACAAAGAAAACAAGTTGTGTGAGGCATGAGCCGCAGCTTTTATTGGGTGGTATTTGTATTTTTGAACTAAAATGTAGCAACAAATTAATAAGACATATATGTTTTTAAGGCATATCATATCAGTCAGCAATCTCTCATCAAGAGGAACACTCACTACTTATTATACAATGTTATATGATGACAATTTCGTTCCACCTCATGTACCACATGTGATTAAAATTACAATAAAGTCTCCTTAAATCCTTGAAGTTGTTGTGAGGTATGAGCTACAGTTTATTATTGGGTAGTGTTTGTAGTTTCTTTTCTTGCATTTAATTGCTAAATTATATAAATATATAGTTCCAGTCTGTAGCATTCCAGGGTTCTTGTTCACAATACCATGGCAAACAAAGGCAACAGTGCCTGGCTGATTAACTGACAATCTAGATAGCATGTAATCTTTTAAAACCCCTTCTAAAAGTCTGTCAACATGTCTAGCAATTATCGATCTCTCATCAAGAGGAACACTGTCAACTACCCAAAAGTAGCCACTGAAATCCTGTTTATAGAGCAGTGAGGGAAAAATTTTAATGCCCTCTTGTGGCAAGACTATATTATTATAACATAACTAACTGCATGCATCTGGGTTTACAGTGCTTTTATCTTAGTGCTAACATAGTACTATCCTTTACTGTCCTTTATTAAATTAGCTTGCAGAAATTAGCTTTATTAACAATATGTTTCCGTTTTTTTAACACATTTTTATATGTGTTGCCAGAAATAAATGCCAGGTTCTAATACTAGTCACAACTCAACACTAGATTAATGGTTTATTGATGGTAAGTGGTGTTTAATTAAGCCGTAACTCTGTCCAGAAGTGGGATTAATGACTCCGGCATGGACAGGTTTATTTTTGCCACAGCGTGAGTCAACACATCTCCATCATAAACACAGTGTAACCGGCCCACTCCCTCCGAGACTATCTGCTTACACTGGGTTTGTGTGTCAGCATGCAAAGAGCAGACTAACACAGACACACACACACACACACACACACACACACACACACACATACACACACACACAGTACCCACACTGTGTGTAACTCTAGCTCTACTGTAACTCAGCACAACTGTGGAATCTGTTCTTCCTCTACTCTCCACATAAACACATCAGTCACTCCAGCCTCTCCTCCTGCCTTCTGATTGGTCTCATCTCATCCTACTGTTGTTTTCCTGAAGAACAAACGTAAAGAAACATCAAATAATCAATTTTCATTGTGAACCAGCGATTGAATCAATTCTAATCAGCCAAAAATTGATCAAAGGGTTGATATACGGTTTTACACACAGAGCTGGTGCTCATACTAGAGCCGGGCAATATGATATTTATCAAAGGTGTCAAGTAATGAAGTACAAATACTTTGTTACATTACTTATAAGAAATGAATTACAGTATTTATGTATACTTTGCTAAAGTCATATTTTTTTAGATGCTATTTTTTAGTGGTTTTATGCAGGTTTCCTTAATGTAACGTCACGATAAGGGAGAATCCAAGCAGCTCATAGAAGCATAGATAGGATTCCTGACACCAAACTTTCAGCTGATTTACAGAGTGATTTTTTTTGGTGCCTAAAGTGTTTATAGGGGCAGTCAAGACCCAACTGGAAACACAACATTATGCAAAAGGTAAGTAAATATAATAAAAATAAGTCCCCTTTTAAAAATACAGCTCTGTCAAAAATTAAGAGAGCACTTCAGTTTCTGAATCAGTTTCTCTGATTTTGCTATTTATAGGTTTATGTTTGAGTAAAATGAACATTGTTGTTTTATTCTATAAACTACAGACAACATTTCTCCCAAATTACAAATAAAAATAGTCATTTAGAGCATTTATTTACAGAAAATGAGAAATGAGAAATAACAAAAAGATGCAGAGCTTTCAGACCTCAAATAATGCAAAGAAAACAAGTTCATATTCATAAAGTTTTAAGAGTTCAGAAATTAATATTTGGTGGAATAACCCTGGTTTATAATAAGTTTTCATGCATCTTGGCATCATGTTCTCCTCCACCAGTCTTACACACTGCTTTTGGATAACTTTGTGCTGCTTTATTCCTGGTGCAAAAAATTCAAGCAGTTCAGTTTGGTGGTTTGATGGCTTGTGATCATCCATCTTCCTCTTGATTATATTCCAGAGGATTTTAATTTGGTAAAATCAAAGAAACAAATATCTTGGACCTGTATCGCTCTCTCACTGCACGTTTTAAATGCACAGACACAAACATTTATTTTATTAAACAAAAAAATCTAAACGTCATCCCTTAAATCAGTGGTAACTGATGCCCTCTGGTGGCTGTATTAAAATCAGTAACCCAATAGAGAGTTAAGACATGGAGGCCTTTATTGTTTTACTTTGTTTAGAGTACACTGCAATAGACCATACCCTTCAAATCCCTTCCCAAACATCAACCACACACACACACACACACACACACACTTCTCACTTCAATCACAGACACATGCATCACATTATGTCTGTCTCACACACACGCACACACACTGTAAACAATGCAGGCAGGAAGTGAGATATAAAAGCAAGGTAGTCGTCCGCCGCTCCGTTTCCTGGGCGCTTCCTTGGACGATGCACAAGAAACTGAGAAACGTTCCCTTCATTTTCTCTCCTCCCACCTCAAACACACACAATCACACACACAATCAATCAATCAATCAATCAATTAATCATACACACACACACAATCAATTACAGACACACCAGCACACACAGGGAGCCGAGGTCGGGTATGTCAGTCATACAACACCAAACGAGTGTCCTTTAAATGTGTTGAAATGTTTATTTCCTTAGTTAACCATAGTTACGCAAACTGGGAGAGCGGAGGAGGAGCTTAGTGTCGGGAAAGAGGCGAACGACAGACGTTAGCAAAACTTTTTTTTTTTTGTCTTGTATCCTCTTCTCTCTCTCTCTCTCTCTCTCTCTCCTCGCTTCGTTTCGCTCCCCAGCTGAAGGCAGGTCATGTTCGGTAGGCCAGAGCGCAGGGTCCGTCCGAAAGGATGGCCAGTTCATAGGCTACTGCTCACACTGTGCGCGTTCCGCTCGGCTGAAGCTCACTACCTTTTAGCACGCACAAAGTACAAGGCGTTGGTTTTGGGGTAGTACTTTACGTTCTGCTTTTTGTCCATCAAGCCCCCGAAGATGATCAGCTCGCCGCGGCCCTGGACCACGGTGTGCAGGCTGGTTTCCGGGGGCCCGGTGACGGCGCTGGGGGCCCCGCCGCTTCCGTAAACCCTCCAGGAGACCACGGCGTCCGTTTTGGCGCGGGAAATGTCCAGAACGTACATCTGCATGGGCTTGCAGTTGAGGGACTGGTAGAGCGGCTTGCCCACGTTGAGGCTCTGGGGCGGGTGGTGGCCGAGGCGGCGCGCTATTGGTGGAATGGAATGTCCGTCAGCGGCTGCGGCCTGCGAAGGAGGGCTGGAGGAGGACGAGGGGGCGGGAGGAGTGCTGCTGGGGGTGGAGCTTGCTCCAGGCTGGGCTGCTGAGGAAGAGGAGGGCGAAGACGACAGCGGACAGGAGGAAGAGAGGGCTTTTAAGGCGGCGTTTCCACCAGGCTGGGCTAGAGAGGATGAGGAGGATGGGAGGGAGGATGAGGAGGAAGATGATGGTGATGAAGAGGAGGAGGAGGAAAGGGCTTTGACGGCTTCGAGGCCTCTGCGGAGAGCAGCGGGCGAGACGGCTCCGGGTGGAGTTCGGGGAGGTGTGTGCAGCCCGTTTGTGCTCGGATGGTCGAAAGGAATCGCAGAGGATGATGATAAAGAAGATGAAGAAGAAGGGGGCGGGGACTCCCAGCCGTAGTCTGTAGGTAAGTGGGCGTTCCCGTGCAGCCTGGAGGGCGGAGACGCAGCCTGGGAGGGGCTTGTGCGAGGGGAGGGGGAGGAGCCGTTCAGCAGGGGAGGGAGAGGGGGGCTGTCCGGGGCCTGTAACGGAGACGGCTGCTGGGAGGAGGAGGAGGAGGAGGGGCTTCCGTCTCTGACTCCGCCCCGTGGGCGTGGCCGAAGAGTCCCCCAGCGGCCGTTGACGCAGGGCGCCTCCTCGGCGGAGCCCAGCACCAGGGCGGCAGCTCCGCTACTGCCGCTGCGGACCGGAGACTGCGAGCGCAGGGAGGGAGGGTCCGGGCCCAGGGGGGCGGGGGTGGCACTGATCGGAGAGGGGCGTGAGTTAAGGCTCGGGCTCAGAGGGGCTCGACCTGAGGGGGCCTGAGAGAAGACCACCACACACTGACCAACCTAAAGAGAAACAGAGAGAGAAATATCTAAAATAAATATATGAATAGTGCAATAGGGGGGCATTGCCTGGGTATAGAAAGATCTGTGGCTATACCCAATTAATTACAGATTTAGTTTTTAAGCATTAAGTATTTTACTGCTGAAACTGAGACTTAGTCCAATGTTAAGCTAAGCTAAGCTAAAGATGCTGTTGCTATGACCTCTTCCTTTTTTCTTTTTATAAACAATACTACAATTATTTTTCTACAAGTATTTTCACATTTTACCAGTTTTCAGTTCATTTGTTTTCCTTTAAGGCCCTGGCAGTTTACTGCAAAATGTTGCAGTACTAGATAAAAGATTTAAAGCATCCGGAATAAAATACGTTTTATTGTCTTTTTTTTTATTTATTTAATGGATTGACAAATTAACCAAGTGTCAAATTCAGCATTCTTGATTGAAAGCAACTGGAAAACCAATGGAAAACACACACTGTTTTTAACTAAAAGTGAAAGTGATAACCTCTAAAAATATAAAATACTAATCACTGGCTTTTACTACAAACACGGCCTGAGATATTTTCTCACTCATTCTATCCTTAAATAGAGTCTGCAAAACCAATACATTTCCATTACTTTTTCCATGACTTTTCCATGTTTTCAAGGCACATTTTCATGACCATACAATCTTTAAAACATCAGTGTTGGCACGGACAATAAAAGCAGAAATAAACTAAAATTCTAAGGATAAAAAAACATGTTTAAACAATGTTAAATTCTGAAAGCTCCATTGTGTAGAGCTATATTACTAAACTTACTCTGAGCTGATGTGTATGTTAGCTCAAAATAGCTTTTCTAAGTAGATAAATTGGAAACACACATTTGTGAATTGCAAATTTCCATGACTTTACCAAAACTTTCTGGGTATTTTTATATTTCCAAAACTTATCCAGGCCTGGAAATTGCTATTTTCAAACTCCATGACTTTTCCAGGTTTTCATGACCGTACGAACCCTGAAGAATGCATGTTTGTAACAATGCTATTTATAAACATTTTTTAGCATCTAAATTATAGTTTACTTTCACTTTTGCACACTAAAACAAATTTCTGAAAGGAATCTAAAATAAGCAATAGTCCAAATCAGACATGTTTATTGCGCTTTAAGAATATCAATTCAAAGCCACAGGTAAATTGACTTTAATGCTGTACTACACTATTTACTCTACATAGAAAAAAGTACTGCAACAATTGCTTCTGAAATCAAGTGTACTAAAAGAAAAGACAAGCTGCATGCGTGCAGTGCAACTGAAGATATTTATTCTAAGGAGTGTCCACAAACATTTCACACATACATACCCTGCAGGCTGGGTGGCACCACAGCTCTGGAGCTCCATGCTCTTCATTCTCTACTCTCAGTTGCTGCCATGACCATGTGGGGGCGCCCATGTGCAGCAGCCAGGCATCCTTCAGCAGCTGCAGAACAGAGTAATAATAATATTCATGATTTAGATCCTATAAAGCCTCAAAGAAATTTCTAAAAGTCCTAAATTAAAGCCCAGGAGTTTCTCTTTTATTTGTTTTGCTGCAGTAACAGCCTCTAGCTTTCTAGGAAAGCTTTCTACTGAACATTAGAACACTGCAGTAAAAAGGATATGATTACATTCAGTCCCCTGAGAACGAGAGCATCAGTGAGGTCAGGTTCTAATGTAGAACGATTAGTTCTGCCACTCAAGTTCATCCCATAGGTAATGAATGGAGCTCCATCATTCCTCCAGAGATCCCTACAGCCCAATGCTGAGGGAACTTCATACCTATCTAGCCCAGAGAAAGTACAGTACAGTACTGTAGAATCACACACGCTTTACCCTAATCCTTATTTATGAAGGTGTGTGAATGTTTTTTGCAATCAGCACAGACTAAGAACACTAAAGGCCACTCACCGCATTAGGACCTCCGCAGCCTCCCAGAATAAGCAGCGTATCATCATCTATAACAATCTGTGAGAAAAACACAACAAGCAGGTAACTCATCTGTAACAGCTGTATGAAGAAGCCACACACTGAACAGTAACCGATGTAAAGAAGTGAAATAAAGAAAAGGCTCAGATCATAAAATTATTACTGAATGTAATGATGAAACTTTTCTGGAGATAAATAGGTAAATAGGAGGACTATCTGACCTGTGATTGGCCTCCGCGGGGGTGAGGGGACGGGCCTTTAATTGTGGGTTTAGACCAGGACCACTGTTCTAAATCCAATACCCATACTTCATTACTCCTGAAATACAAACACAGACAAATTACCTACATTTATTCAAGACAAAACACAACAAAGATAAAGCATCCATCCATTCATAAGTGAGTGCCTGTGCCTGCAAGAGTGCCTGTGCCTGCAAGTGTGCCTGCGCCTGCGAGAGTTCCCGAGTGCCTGTGCCTGCGAGAGTTCCCGAGTGCCTGTGCCTGCGAGAGTTCCCGAGTGCCTGTGCCTGCGAGAGTTCCCGAGTGCCTGTGCCTGCGAGAGTTCCCGAGTGTCTGTGCCTGCGAGAGTCCCCGAGTGTCTGTGCCTGCGGGAGTTCCCGAGTGTCTGTGCCTGCGGGAGTTCCCGAGTGTCTGTGCCTGCGAGAGTTCCCGAGTGCCTGTGCCTGCGGGAATTCCTGAGTGCCTGTGTCCACAATTACAATAAATAAAATGTGCTAATAAGATTAGCAATAAGATGAAAATAAGATTTTTTCCATTTTCACTAAACTTGCCACAGACTACAACTGCATTTAAATTGATTAAACACTAAATAAACAACTCTGTATTTAGTGTAAATGCAAGTGTAAATTCCCCTTAGCTGTAAAGATTCCAGCTGACAACAAAACATCATTTTATTTAGAAGGAACAAGCCTGGTGACCACTGATCTAAATGAGCAGTGAGAGCTTTAGAGGCTCTGCCTACACAGCAAACAGTTTCATATTTACTGTAAACTGAGGGCGTTTTAACTCAGGATTCTCTTCACCCATGGTTAAATGTCAGAGTTTTAATTGGAACCAGACCAGGCAGTACAACAGGTAAACTTAACAGTTAAACTGATCCTGTATTGGTCAATGTACAATTTAGCAATTCAATTTTCAGACCATTTGAGGCCAAAGCCCAAAAACAGAAAACAGATGTCCACCAATAAATAATAACAGGTAAAATTCAGGTTGTCCATTTGTGCATCTTGATGGTATAACACAAAACTCTGATAAATCAAGTAAAGATTAATTATCTATTATTTTTTCTATTTTTCCTGCAATTCAGATGGTACAGAGCATTTTTTTAAATAAATAAATATTGAAGTCTTACAGTTAAATTAAAAATTTATTTCATGAAATTAAAATTAATTTCATTTTCAAATTTAGCCTTAAATACCAACAAATTGTATTGATCAACGTTACCCTGACACTGTAGATCAGGTTTGTATGATGGGCTTCAGTTATCCAGCATCTAAGATTACCCCAGCTATTATCAGCTGTTTAACAGAATTCAGTCAACCTTAAAAAGATAGATATCACCTGGTTTAATGTGGTGCCTTTTGATGTGATACATTTTTTTTTCCTTCTAAACAAAACCGAAAGAGAAATATCTGCACTTTTACAAACTGATTAACTGATACAGAACAGAGCAAACCAGCTATAGGTGTGAAAACATCATAAGGAGCTGAGAAAAAACAAAAGCTGCCAAGTTTGTTCTGGGAGACTCCCAACTTTAGCCTGAGTGAGGGATTTACGTACATTTGGCGAGCTCCGAGAGAGCCTCCGAACACAATCATGTTGTTGTTAATGACAGAGGAGGAGTGGCCGGCCATGGGGGGAGGACCATGAGTGGTTACGATGCAGTTCCACCTGAGAGAACAAACATTTTTTTTATTATTTTTCTGAATTGTACAGTCTGAGATTACACTTATTTGTTTTTGCACACTAAAAATAAAAAGCTCTATTAAATATTCATTTATTCACCAGTTTTTGGAGGGCGAGTAGGTGTGGATCTCGTCGAAGAACCGCTCGGGCTGATGCAGGGGGTACGGGCTGGGCCGGGTCCAGCCGCCGAACAGCACCAGCAGGTCTTTGTACATGACTAACGTTGCTCCGGCTTTAGGGGAGGGGTAAGATCCTGCAGAGAGAAAGAACAAACATCTGCAGGACAAGCAGAGCAGGCTGATCCAGAGGTCTGGAGGTCAACGGTTAAGGATGAGGAACGATTTGTCAACAGAGACACCGGGCAGAATTGATTGGGAGTTAAAATGATAATGGTTGTACGATCCATTACTGTCACTCTTAGAGAGTGAGGTACACCACAGGAGGTGTAGGGGTCTTTAACTTTAACCACAGTGCAATTTATTATTATTACTTTAATAAAGCTGAATGAAATGAAACACTGAGAGAAACTCTTGACTGAATACAGTCAAATGTGTGTCATTATATTAGGGTTCCATCTCTACAGTAGTATAGAGTAATAATGAGTATAAAGCTGTGTGTACCTGAAGCCAGTGGTCGAATCCACTCCTTGCTGTTCAGATCGAGCCTCCACAGGTCATTAAAAGCCGCGTTACAGCTGCTTTGAGTGCAGCCGCCAAACACATACATAGACTGGTTGGAATCGTAATAGCACGCACCTTTAAAAAAACAGAAAACACACAAAGAATTACTTTATTTTACCAAATAACAACACCTAAAGCTTTACAGTCATTAAATTGACTGTAGAGATACAAACGAAAGCTTTTACTGGCATTCAACTACGGCTTTCCTGCATTTCCCTACACTGCACTATAGATTCTACACCCAGATAAAGCAAAATATGTTTACTAATAAGCAGACTATTTCATGTAAACGATAATGATAACAACGATACTTCTTCAGCCAAACACTACTAAAAGTGCTCTAATTTTATTGTTCTGCATTCATTTGACTCCACAGATACAGTTTCTCCAAGCCTAAAGCTAAAACTAAAGATATCCAATGAATTGCAAATGCGCATCTAAAAAGAAGTAAAAACAAACCTTTAAAAAATTTTGTTAACTTTAGATAATATTTTATTTCCCTATGATGAGAAGCTGAAATGAGCTTTCATTAACTTTAATTTAATTGTATTTTTCTGTTCCACCTTAAATGCTTCAGCTTCTGCTGTCTGTTGCACTATTTAAGGTGGAATGGGAAAGTTTGCTAGTTAACTAGCTACTGAGACAAACTACTAGTGATTTTTTTATGCTTGTTGAGAAGAAAATGGGCATTCAATGGACATTAAAAGTAAAAAGTGATCCTCTTCGTGCCCTCTGCTTTGAGTTTTCCTCAGAAAAAACTCGATTTGAAGGTTCATGTCGCCCCATCACTTTCTCTAATCCACCCCTCCAGCCTTACAAGAATCAGAACACCCTACCCATAGCAGTTTCACACTCAAAATGAATGGATAGGTAGTAGATCCAAGGGCTGAAATGGAATTAGGCCTAGGTAGTGAACTATGTAGAAAAAAGGGAGCACTTACAAATCAACTGACCTAAGTAAGCATAAACGCTGCATCATTGGTAATTTGGACCAAGTAGATCTGATCTAGGAGCATCTGGGAGCTGATTTAGATTAGCTGTCAAAATTGAATTTAGAATTGTAATGTGAATGCACCATAAATAACCAAGTGAATTATACTTTAAAGGCAATGTTGCTACAACACTGACAAGCTGTATTTTTCTTTTGCAGACTCCTGTATTTGGGTTTCATATGACGGTAGATGATTCAGAGCAGTAAACGTCTCATCCCAGCAGTTAGTAATGTTTACCACATGTTCAGACAGAAATCTGTGTGAAATCTGCACTAAATGAACCCCCTACTCCCGCACTGGACTGGGAGGTTGTGTGTGTGTGTGTGTGTGTGTGTGTGTGAGTGTGTGTGCGGGTATGTGGGTGGGTGGGGCGTGAAGCTGAATGACAATAAGAGTCTTTTCACACCGACCTGCTGAGCAGGCTCTTTCTCACCAAAACCCTGGCGGGAAACAGCGAGCCCTTTGGCTCCACAGCCACGCTCCGCTAGACGCCCAGACATTCAGGAGACTCCAGCCCAGACGCCTTTCCCTCTCTCCCACACACACACACACACACACACACACACACACACACACTACAAACTCAGCTTCACCTACTGCTGTGAGACTCCTCCACCACTGTTTATATCTTCCTCAATTAAACCAGTTTTGAAAAGCTGCTAAACTTTACACAATGTTTTTCCTGAAAGCTTTAAATTAAATAAACTATGGCTGGACGATATATAACAAAAAAATCACATTTAGGCCTGTCACAATAAAAAATTTTTTGCAAACGATATGTTTTCCCAGAAATTATTGCGATAAACGATATTTTTGCCATTTTAAGACCATTAAATGGCACTAATATAATGATAACATAATATCATTACAAAGGAATTGCACACTTTTAAAGACAATAAACTTTTCATTCCCGTTCACAGGCCTAATTTTGGGACATGAAAAGTTCCAAGCTTAAACCAAAGTAGCTTATAGTCATAAATATTAATATATATTTTTATACACGTTGAGAAGTGCGAAGGCAAGGGAACCGTGTGTGCAGCCCCGGTCTGTCCCAGCTGGCCCGCGTTGGACCAGCATAAAGACTTTGCCTCAGCCTTCACTCGAGAGATACACTGATGGTGAGAGGAAGGCTGAGGCAACACGAAACTAAGAGACTGCACTGGGACGTTCCTATGTTTCTTTAAGTTTGTTTTTTCTGTGTTGATTTTTCCATTTTTCCTAATAAAGAACCCAAAAGATTTAGAGATCACGCCCACAGTCATGATATATGTAAGTGCCTTTTGTGAGTACAAACACAATGGACAATATCACAATTATTAAAAATTGAGGTTGACTGAGGTAATGTTCATTTATTAAAGGATAAGTCGCTAATGTAATTACTGTGATAGACCTAATCACAGTATATTCCTTAATATTGGTTAATTCGATATATAATTACTGATTCCAATATCAATATAAACAATATAAAATCACAGAAAAAAGGAACAGAAAAATGTCTGTATCTACAAACTACTGAGAATGAATGTACCAATTTATATTAAAGCTTCTTAGATTCTCTGCCCGAACCCGACCCGACCCGAGGACGAGATTTCCCACCACTTTCCTCGGGCAGGTCGGGCTGAAGAAAATAGTCTGTGATGTAGGAGTTTTTTAATGCTTTATTTATTTTATATAAAAGCTATGGCGTGATAATCACAATAAAGCAAAGTAACTAATCAAACTAAAAAGCTCGGTTTTAATGCTCTATTTGCTAAAAAAAAGTGGGGTTTAAACTCAGGCTCACTTTATATTTTCACCATTTAGTCAGGTGTAGCATTAGAAGTGCTATGAAATTGTAGATTAATGTTAAAGACATGAAAACAATTAAGGGACATATGGAAATATATGAATCTAATTAACTATATGAATCTAAAGTACAAAACATTCTGGTTTAACACAATTTGTCTTTACTAAATAATTATGTATGTATGTGTTCCTGTAGAGCTTTAACGTATCTCTTCAATATTAAATTTACAATGTAAAAACACATTAATTAAAAAGGTGTGTCCAAACTTGTACATAAGTTTTAATTATAATAAATTATTACAAATTCAAAAAAACACTGTTGTATGACAACTGTATATAATGTTTTATCATCATTGCTACTTTTAATATATTGTGTATTTTTTCTTAAATAAAATCTCCAGTGAACATGTATATAGAAACTTTTTTTTTTTTTTACTGCATTTTAAAAAGCCTAAAAGGAAAAAAAAGCATTTTTAAAAATGTGATTCATAAAAACACCATGGCAGACTTACTTACCTGTCCATTGTGATAATATTTATAAACAAAAAAGGTGGCTGCAAATCTCATAAAGGACACTTTTATCACCACTAAACCTGAAATTTCCTGGCTGGTGTGAAACACTGAATGTGAAACATTACCACTTTCCACTGTGTGAAAGGGGCTTCCGATTGAGATGCGAGGTAAAGGAGTGTGTGTGTGTGTGTGTGTGTGTGTGTGTGTGAGAGTGTGTGTGTGTGTATACTCACTGTGTGAGAAGCGCTGGGTGATGGGCGTCCCTGGATACGGGTAGGTGCGACTCTCCCACTGGATGTTTCCTTCCTGCACGGCTCTCAGGAAACCGTGGTAACACTGATATGCTACACCTGGAGACGTTACAGGAGACAGTGAAGAAGCTCTTTGATGAGTACTGAAGGGTAATTGACAAGTGATGTAACATCTGCAGCTTTCACTTGCAGGTTACTGTCAATATAGTGAAGGTGATAAATAGATACACTAGAAAAGCTCTGTACGAATAGAGCATTAGAACTGCGGTTGCACATCTACATATTAAAGGAGAAATACGATGTGAAATGAACTTTGGTTGTAGTGAAACATGATAACGAGAAAAAACTCCACCTCCACTCTCCCACAGCTTTCCCAAATACAGCACTTTTAGCCGATGCTCCCAAAAGGTTTATAATGCTAATAATAGGGGCATAGAGTTCCTCATGGAAAGAAATCACTATTTTTACTGGTAGAATTCTGAGGCACTGAGAGCTTTGAAAGTGAACAGCTAGTTTATATTAAATGTAGAGTAAGTTGTAGTTATTACAGAAAGCAGTGGAAAGTTAGCAGTGCTAAAGGCAGAACGGGAGCAGCAAGATCTTCTCATAAGATCAGCTTGATCACTCGATTTACTCAATGATTAGCAGCTTCATCAAACCCAGTGCCCGTTCAGATTATCTACTAAATACGTAGTAAAGTAAAAGTAGGAGTCAAAATAATGCTCCAGCAGAGTAACATACAGATTTTTAGTAGTTAAGCACAGTAGTAAAGTAAAATAATACTCCAGTAGAAACAAACACAGCATTTTAGTACTTAACTATAGTACTGAAGTAAAACTAATACTCCAGTAAATACAGATACAGCATTTTAATCCTTAAGTACAGTAAGTAGTGAAGTAGATTTTCTTTCATAATATTATACCTCTCTGGATTAGGACCCCACAAAACCACCACAGATCAGCTATTATCGATTATTTGGGAGGTGGGTCAGTCTTATGAAAACCGCAGTGACTATACTGACTTAGTGCTGGTATAGTGAGTGAATAAGATACAGCTGCAGTGCTGCTGGAGTTTTTAAACACTCTGTTTAATCGCTCACTGTCCTCCACTCTATTACACACTCCTACCTACAGCTGAAACACCTTGTAGATAAAGTCACCTTGTAGTAAAGTCAGAGACAGGAGCTCAATAGACAATATGCAGCCCTAACAGAGTATTAGTGAACTAACCTTTGATGAGGCGATACCACAGTTTGCACACCAGGGCAGCAGTCTTGTGCTCCTGATATGGGGAAAGGAAAGACAGGATGTACTCCAGAACCTCCTCTGGCAGCTCAGCCATGGCTCTCTGGCTGCCTCTCCCGAGGTGCTGCTCGCCGTCTGCGCTTATCTCTCCGGTGACGCTGCCCGATTTCATCTCCACAGCCTGGTCCTCGGCGTGACCCGCTAGTGTGACCCCACTGTCCTCTGTGTCCATGTCAACGAAGCAGCCATCCTCGCTGTCGGAGGACCGGGACATGCTGCCTGCAGAGGAAGAAGATGTCAGAATAGCTTTAGTGACTGAGAACACTTGGCTGGAGTAGTACAAACAGAAACTGACAACTAAGGTTACAAAAACAAGCAACAAATAAAAATATTAAAGTGACATTATGCAAGATTTGGTACTTCCTTTTTTCCAGGGCTTCTTCTATAGTTGTGTCTATGTCTAATTTATACATTGAACATATTAAATTAACATATGGACTGAGGTGGTAGAGTAATATTATGGGTTTTTACATAAATATGACTTGTGTTACACAGTGTTACATGCATCTCCCACTTCCTCAGATTTACATGGTTCAGAAACCAGGCTGCCGAACCCAGAGTACCAACAACAGAGCTGCTATTCCATATTGAAGGTCCATGAAGCATCAGCATGATTTATAACTGTTATTTTAACAGCTTTAAAACAACAGACTTATTTAATGTTGCTTTAAAAAGCAAAGAAGCTACATAATATTAAAAAAGAAGCTTTGACATAATATAATATGTTAACCATATCCAAGTTACATAGTTTGCTAGATCCCTCTGAAGAACATCACATAGTTGTAAAACATAAGAAATAAACTATTTCTAAGGTGGTGCATTTAATTTTTCACTAAATAACACCAGCAATGAGCAGACGATATGTGTAGACATAAAATATTGTTAAAACCCTAAAACTATCTATGCAAACCAGATTATCTGAAATTTCCACGGATGTACGTACATGTATGGATCTGTGAGTTCAACAAGGACCTTCTGTTTCTACACTGTGTCAGTTTTGTTTTGCCTTGTTCTTCCGCCTCTATCCACAGTAAACACAGGTCTGGTATAAAGTACATCATGACACATCAAGACATTGTGACTTTCGCAACACCAGAGAGGTGCCAGTATTGATTTCTCAGAAAAGCGAACTCTTCAGCACTGATGAAATGTCAGACCACTTTCTGTTCACACTATACCTCCTTTAGAGCCTCCAGCCCTAAAAAGGCCTGAATTATGGGGAGTGCTGTTTCCAAGTTCATCAAATAACAGATCTGATTGGTTGAGCTGTGATAATCGGCTCCAACAGCAACAATTAACTGCTAAACACCTTTAAGACCACATGGAATAAAATATTATATAATGAATTACCGAAAAAAAAGACAATTTGAAAGCCACACCAAATAGAGAGAAGTAGAGATAGTTAGATGGAGATATATAGGAAATTAAGGGAGATACAGAATAAAGAATAGACAGATCAGCAGGGGAGAGAAAGAAAGATTCAGAGACTGACAGAAGGTTATAGAGACAGGACAGTAAGGGAAAAAAGAGAAAAAGAAGAGTGAAATTTAGAACCATACAGAGAGATTAAGAAATTGAGAAAGAGAAGGAGAGAGACATACAGAAAGATGCAAAATGAGAGACACACAGACAAAAAAAGAAGGGACATATAAAGACAGAGAGACAGGTAGAAGACGAGAAGGGGAAAAGAATAAAAAATAAAAGGATAGAGGTATACAGAAACCTACCTAGAGAGTGAGCAACAGAGGGACAGAAAAAGAAGAACAGAAACAGAAAAGAGAAGGAAATAAGGCAAAAATACTATTTTTAAAATAGAAAGAGAAGGAAATCAGAACATGGAACTACAGTAGGAGAGGAAGAGAGGGATCTATAGAGAGGGATAGAGACATACAGAAAGATGGATGAATGGATGGTATCTAGAAGAAAAAGGATATAAGTACAGAAGGTATACAGCAAACTACAGAGTTAGTGACAGATGGATAGAAAAAGGAAGAAGATAACAGAAAGAGAAGGAAAGAAGAAGATACAGCAGGAGAGAGAAAGAGAGGTATCTATAGAGAGGGATTGAGACATACAGAAAGATAAATTAATGGATGAATGAATGTCTAGTAGAGAGAAGAAAAAAGATAAAAGTACAAAATGACAGGAATACAGAAAACTACGGAGTGAGAAAAAGAAAGAGAGAGAGAAAGATAGATAGAGAGAGAGAGAAAGATAGATAGAGAGAGATGAATAGACACTCACGGAGAGAGAGAGAGAGAGAGAGAGAGAGACGGGAGATATATATATATATATATATAAATATATATATATATATATATATATATATATATATATATGAGAATAGAGGAACAGAAAGAGAGATATAAAGAGTGAAAGAGGGAGGGAGGTAGAGAGACATTACTGCAATATTTGCAATCTCATTCCAAAACAGGGTGGGAGAGAAAAACACGCCCCTCAGCTCCCGTTACTCAGCTAAGCTACTGAAGCGCTGTGTGAACAGTATAACCGGTAATTACAGCGCGTTACTCCGCTGTGACGATATTATGACGGTGATTCGGATGTTATGACTGTGATTCTGATGTTATGAATCCTAAAGGAGTAAATCTGCGGTAAATCAGCCGCTGTTTCAGCCTCAGTCAGAAACGCCGCTGCTAACAATGCTAACCGGGCTAACGCCGCTAATTTCTCCCCGCGGAACCCGAACCCCGCGCTCTTACAGCGCTGCCCGGGTCCGGGAGGGTCTCTGCGCGCTGCGTGGGCGGTTATATGTTACCGTGCGGTGTGGGTCCTCCGGTTCTCCGTGTTTTTCTCCGCTCTCTCCGCAGCGCTCCTTTATCAGCTCCTGCTATCCCGCTCCGCCATCTTCACCCAGCGGGCGCGCGCACGCACACAACAGGAGGTGGAGGCGGAGGCGCGCACGCAGGACGACACTGGCGATGCGTCATCGGCCGGACGCGTCACCGGTGCGCTAAAGAGCAAAATAACAAAATAATTATAATAATAATGGTAAAACAATAATCATAGAGTAAAATACTATTACATTGTTAATTATTTTGTTTTAACGTATTATTTATTTATTTTAAAGAGTACAATATAATAAAAAACAAGTATTTTGCATTATTTACATCAATTTTACAGCAGTATAAGAAAAAAAAAGTCCAAGTGTCTAATCAGACCACTCCTATAATCATTTAACTTACATATCTGCCTGAAACATACAGTAGCAGTCAAACGTTTGGACACACCTCTTCTCATTCAATGTGTTTTTCTCTCTTTTTATGATTTATGGAATTAAATAAAAGAAAATTAAAGAAATTAAATTATAAGTCCTAACTTTTGGCTGGTGCTATTTCAGTAACAGCCTGTGGCCACTGAGTGTAACTGTAGGGGGAGGGAACTTGTTATAAGAAGAGTTCAGAGCTTAAATGAGTGTGTAAGTTTAGCTAAAAGTTTCACACCTAATTGCTCTCCTCAGCTCTGTTCTTCTGCTCTATTCGTAACCGTTTATTCTTGCAGAAATGTTGAGGTTTTGATGAATTTTCTCTTTAAACCCGCTGCACTGTGTGTAGAGTAGAGAGGGTATCCCCAGGGCACGCGGGCGCCACCAGGCGGGGGGAATAAGCAGCGCTCCGAGGCCCCGAAACTAAAAGTAGTCGGGACTGATTTAGCCGGAGTTACGGAGCTGAATTAAAGTAAGGATGGAGGATGAGGACGTGTCGGATAACTGGGAGGACGCGGCGGACAGCGGGGTGAGATAGAAAGCCGTGTCGGTGCTTTGGGTGACGGTATAGAGCTTATATTTGGGTCTGAGAGCGGTATTTTTAGCTCCTGCTGCTGCGAGGCCTTTCACAGCAGCGCTGTCCCTATAGCTGTAGCCGGTTAGCTTAGCTTAGCTTAGCTTAGCCTAGCATAGCTATATGAGCTTAGCTATATTAGCTTAGTTTATTAGCTTAGCATATTCCGTAGCGTTTGTGCGCCTAACGATAGCTTAACTAGCTATACCATATTTATATTAGTATTAGAGTTTTGTGTGTGTTTGTTTTTTCCTCTGTTTGTGTGTTAAACGTTTATTAAATCACTGACCTGTCTTAACTCCGATATTAAACCGCTTTAGCTTCAGGAAGTTTTTGCTTCTCGCTCGAATTAATAGTTCCACCTTAATCAGTGCAATAGTCTTGCACTGAATTTAAGGTGGAATGGACAGTTCAGTTGTAGCTTTTAGTTTCCAGTGTAAGTTAGACAATATCTTTTAGGGCCTTACGTTACTTATGGCATGTTTTGATTTAAAACAGCAGTATTTGAACATATTATTTTCTAATACATGGACTGTAATATTTACACGTAAACAAATATGTGTGTGCTTTGGTCTAATTCATATATTAAGAAGCTACGTTAGCTAAAACATAGTAAAGTAAGACACTGAAAATAAAGTCCTGAACCTGAAGTTAGAACTAGAATTAGATTTATGTATATTGGTTTCTAAAGCTTTGTATTTAGTTATTAGTAGGGGTGGGCGATATGGCTCTAAAATGATATCACGATATTTCAGGGTATTTTTGTAATAACGATATAACTTACTTGGCGATATAGGAAAACAAATATAATTCATTAAGTTCAGGAATATAGTATAATAGTATAACAGTATAATCATAATGTGGCAAAATAAATAATACAGCAAAAAATATTGCAGAATATTTAGTGCATGCATATTGTCGCTGTTCAATGAAAAACACGGATCTCCAAAACAGAAAAAACCTTGTAAACTTTCAGTGGAAGTCAATGTAAAAAGAGTTTGAAGAGTTTCTATTGGTCTATGCATTAAGAAATTTTGGCACAGTGTAAGGGACAGTTTGTCTGTTCAAATTATGTAGTAAACTAAAAATTTACACAAATGGAGAAAAAGTGTTTTTCATAGGACCGCGACGATATAAACTGCTAACTAAAACAATTCTACAATAAATACACTTAAAACTTCACAGTAAATAATAGATTACTTTTAAGACAGAACATCCCTATTATCACAATATGGATTTTTAATATCATGATATTTCTGTGTCACGATATATTGTATACGATATAATATTGCCCACCACTAGTTATTAGAATAGTCTCAAGTAAACCCAAAGCCAATGGTCAGTGTGTGTACATGCATGTAAATCTGTATGCACACCATTAGAATAACCTAGCTAAGGTTACTGGTCATTAAGTGTTTTAACCATATAACTAACTAATATAGTTAGCTAAAGTTAGTCTGGAAATCTGTTAAATATTGACTATTCAATGGTTTAATGGTATTTTTTCTGCAGGAGATTGAGAGACGACTGGAGGCGAAACTGAAGATCAGTCAAAAATCTAAGTATGTATATTCACTTACAGTTTTAAATGTTGTGAGTAAACTAGCAAATAAAAAAACTTTCCTTTTAAGGCACAAGTCAGGGACGCATGGGGATGATTGTAGGTATGGATAGGTGTATGCAGATGAGAAAATGCAAGTGAATGGGTATGAAAGAGAGTGGGGATGAGTATTTGGACGATTATGGGAGTGGAAGGTATGGCCATAGGTAAAGATGGGGTGAGTATGGGCATGGGTATAGCTGCAGATTAGGATGATGTGTCTATAGGGTAAGTTATTGTATTGTTTATTGTATGCATTGTGTATACTGTAAAATACTGTATATTTTTTATTTTATTTTATTACTCTACTGTTTATTTTCTGCATTTTAGTGGTAACATGCAGCCAAGTTTTCACTCACATGTATATCTGTACTCTGTGACGTGGCAATAAAAAAATCTTGAATTCAGATAAGAGTATGATCAGTATATCATGGACTTGGTAATTTTGTGGCTATGGATTATTATGTATTGGGAAATGAGTATGGATTTCCACAATATTTTGCATTGTAGTTCTTTTTTTTGTATGAATGTTTGTTTATCTATTATGTAATTAATATACACATCACTAATGTCTGTAAACATCTGACTTCTGTGCTTTACAGTAACCAAAGTTTGCCTGTTAAAACTGCGGTGGTGATTCAAGACGATTCGCTGCCTGCAGCCCCGCCTCCACAGATCCGGATCCTGAAGCGACCCCCCAGCAATGGCTCTCTGGGGCAGCAGGTGGCGTCGCGACCGGCGCAGCAGGTGAAGTCTCTGGCTCAGAGAGAGGCGGAGTACGCTGAGGCCCGAAAGAGGATTTTGGGGAGTGCTGAAGAACCATCTCAGGACAGGCCAGATGCAGACAGGTATATAAATATGTATATAATCTGTGTTATAATGTAATTTATTAATTTCCAATAATATATCTAATTTCATAATATGTCTCTCTTTATTTTTTTTCTGTCAGACCCGCCATCACCAGTGCTCCTTCGGAATCTCTGCGGCCAAACAATCACATAATCCGCCAACCACTGGGGCCGGACGGCACCGCAGGCTTCCGCCTCAGCAGATAGAAAGAAAGAAAGAGAGAGAGAGGGCGAGAGACATGGAGGTAGAGAGAGGGTGAATGAGCAAGAGAGAGAAAGAGATGAAGATGCTATCTTGTGCAGAAGGGAGTTTTAACAGTATGGAGACAGACTTAACGTAGGTTTTGAGGAACAGAGGAGCATGAGCTTGCCTGCTTTGCTCCGAACCTCATCTCCTTTCCTTTTTCTTCTTCTTTCCTGCTGGATGTGCAGAGACAGCACCTCCGGGGAAGAAGGGATGAAGCCAAAGCGTCTCTCTGGCTGGGCCATGCTATGACAGGGCCATTTCTCTCTCTGTTTTAGGACTCTATACACTGTGCATTTCCTCAGTAACACTCCCCTTTGTCACGTTTTGGAGTTTGAGGCGCTCCAGGGTGGGGGGGATAGGTGTGATAAAGCCCCAGTCAGGAGTTGCTGCAGCTGAGAAAGCAGCAGTTTTAGCATTGTATTACAAACAGAAGACGCATTAGAATAAAGCCAGGGCTATTCTAATGAAGGCTGCGGGCATTGCTTTAAGCAAGTACACACGCCCGCTGTAATATGTGAGCTACAGTTGGCACGATATCACCTTTTTGTCTTTTCTGATACTGAAAACGTAAGTATTGTCTGATACTCAAGTGTATATTGAATGATATATTTATTTTGTTTAAAAAGTGCTAAGATGTAAAATGAACTTTATATATTTGTAAAATGTGCTCAAGCTGTACTATCCCACACTTTTTGTGGGTTACAGTGTGAAGTTATTATATGGTTACTGATATCACATAGCATACTATCTGACAGAACTGGATCTGAATTCCTGATCCAGAATTTTCTGCTGCTTTTGGCTGAATACCAGCGTGCCATCACTAATTTATACATGCTAGACATATAATATAGTTCTTACCATGATTAATACTAGTATTTTTCTGCTCCAACTCACCCGTAAAAACTACCTATTTGCAAGTTCATCTATTTAAAGGAGAACTCTGGTGTAAAATTGACTTTTGGTGTAGTAAAACATGATAAAAAGTACTTTTTTTGTTGAATAGCACACCTCTGCTCTCCTACAGCTTTGTGAGATACAGTAATTTTGTGTTTTTTGCTCAGCACTCTGTACAACGGCCGTATCGGGGTATATTTTTTATTTTGCCCTGATAAATCGTTTTTTACACCATTGTCCAGAAGCTCCACACCTCCTTGGTAGAATCTGCAGAGCCCTGGCATTTAAATTGAGCCATTAATAACCTAAAAAGTGCACAGGAAGCTTATTAAAAAACACTGTTTACATCCCATAGTGCTTCTTTGTAGCTCTGGGCGCCGCCATCACTGTACTGATAATGACAGACATTATATACATAGACGTACATAGAATTTTTACCCGATTTTCACTCGGTTTGGTTTGTTACAAAGGGCCCAAAGCTACAAAGATAAGGAGAAGTGTTTTAATAAGCTTCTTCAGTGGATTTGTATGTCAGGGCTCTCCGGATTCTACTAAGGTGGTGTGGAGCTACTTTAAGCCTGGATAATGGTGTGAAAAGCATTTTACTGGGGCAAAATATGCCCTGATACAGCCGTCGTACAGAGTTCTTGGCAAAAAGCACAAAATACTGTATCTCAGAAAGCTGTAGAAGAGTGGAGGTGTGCTATTCAATAAAAATGTTTATCATGTTTTACTACATCAAAAGTCCATTTTACACCAGAGTTCTCCTTTAAGCTCTGCCCAGAAATTAATATTCTCCCTAATAAGTGTCAAACACACTCTCTAAATGTGAAAAATATTATTATATACACTGAATTGGAGCCACAGCCTCTCATAAGTGTCCACCAAAGCTAATCCACTATCACATTAACAGTAGCTACAGTACAACATGTTAGTAGGCAGAGCCTGAAGAGGGGTGATTATGAACTCATCTTAAACTCAGTCTTGTCTGTGTGTCATAAAACCAGTGATTTGTGCTGCGTGAGAGAAGGAGTATCAGAGTGTAATGAGTGTTTACAAAACCGCACCCAAACAGAGCATATATATATATATATATATGTATATATATATATATATATATATATATATATATATATATATATATATATATATATATATATATATATATATATATATATATAATTTTTTTTTTTTTTTTTTTTTTTTTTATTATATATATATCTCCATGCTGACAGTGGCTCTCTGTTATTGGAGCTAGTCTTGAGGAGGGGTGTGCTCTTGAACGCTGCTTTAGAGATTATAGTAGGGCTGCTTATTTAGCTCTCCTGACTGGGGCTTTCAGATGAAGCAGAGATGTCCCACCAAAGACTGAAGAAACTCGACACCCCGCCACACAGGAAACGGTCACCAAGTCACCGGTCAGACTCCACAAAGCAATAATTAAAATAAATAAGTAGGAAATTGAAACCCTCTCAGGCTGAGTGGGCAGCTGGTTTCTCACTGTATGTGTTAAATTTTTTGTGCCTGTCTTTTTTTGTTCTTCTAATTCTTTTAATTGGATTATTTTAGCTTTTATGTTGGGGATAATGGACCTGTGAAGATTGAACATTCGCTTCTGTGGCTAGCAGACATAGTTTTAGACTAGTGGACAAACCCAAAACAGGATAGTTCAACATATTGGCTATTATTACCATTACTGTCTTTTTTTTTATTTCTTTTTTTTTTTTTCATTTTTCTTGTTCATTCTTGTTCTTATGTTCGTTTGTTTTTTTGTTTTTTTTCTTTTTCAATGGCCTATAAATCTATAAATTCACTGACAACCTTTTTGAAGTGCGATTTTCAGAAACAGCTTAGCTAATAAACTGCTTAGCTTAGAGATATGAGGTCCATAGCTAGATGAAATCTTCTTTTTGCTGTCAAAGAAATGTTTATTTATATTGACCTGTAAATAAAGGTTTATTATTTTCAGGTTCATGCAGATAGCATTTCAGATTTAGACCTATCAAATAAATGTAAATGCTGCTCTGTTACAAGATATGCGTATAATTGCTTTTATTGAAGGTTTGTTTAAGGCTAGTAAGGCTAAGGCTGAACTTCTAAACAACAGTAGTTGGACATGTTGACAGGGTACAGAGATTAGCTTTTAGCTTCTTTTTTTTTGTTAAAATAATATGATTAAAGTGTGTGGTTGAGCCAAATGCACTTAAATGTGTTATCTTAGCTAGATCCTCCTGAAATAGAGATATATTCACTCCTGTCTCAGTTTTAGATCAGTGACAGTGACAGTTAATTCGTATTCTCTTCATAATGTTTACTTAAAGTCTGGTAAGTTCACTAGCAGCCTTTCAAAGTGCAGTGTTAACGCAGATATGCTATATAAACATATTACAATTACAGGGTAGTTTCTGTGGGTGTTGAACACATTTTGGCAGTTTGTTTTGTTTATGTTTTTTCTGGATTCCTTGTAAAATTGTTAAGTGAAATACATAAATTAACTAATTAACTTGCTTCTTTTAAAAAATATGATTTGAGATTTTGAGTTATTGTCACTAGGGCTGGGCGATTACGGAGCAAAAATTATATTTAAATATTTTTCAGCTAAATTGTGACATATAAAATATATATTACTTATATTACTGAGACAAAACTACATGTACCAAATTTTTACAAAGGCACCTTTATCACTCTTTATTCAAATAAGTTTTTTTTCTGCTTCAAGTAGCCTGAAAAAACAAGGGATGCTTTTACGGGAAATAAAGAAAAGCTGAGCTGTCTGAGATAATTGAAAGTCTATATTAGGGGTGGGCGATATGGCTCTAAAATAATATCACGATATTTCAGGGTATTTTTGCGATAACGATATACTTGGCGATATAGGAAAACAGAAAAATAATTAATTCATTTCAGGAATATAGTATGAGTATAACAGCATAATCATAATGTGGCAAAATAAATAATACAGCATAAAATAATATAATGCAGCAAATAATATTGCAGAATATTTAGTGCATGCATATAAACTGCAAACTAAAACAATTATACAATAAATACACCTAAAGCTTCACAGTAAATAATAGACTACTTTTAAGACAGAACAGCCCTATTATCACGATATGGATTTTTAATATCACAATATTTCTGTGTCACGATATATTGTATACGATATAATATTGCCCACCCCTAGTCTATATCAAATGTACAATATATTTTTATATAAAATATATTGCCCAACCCTAGTTGCCACACAAAATATCACATCTCCAAAATTATAAGTCTTGAGGAAAAGAACTTTCAGTGGAAGTCAGTGTGAGTCCTTTTTAAGTCATTCTTGAACATCAATAAATTGTGGCAACAACCAAATTCAGATTATGCCAGAAGTGATGATACAGATTTTTATGTGACAGTGGTGAGGTTTTATATAGAATAATCGATTATATTCCATGTCTGTTTTGGACTAGTGCAAAAAAACAGATCTAAACAGGTTCATGTAGACATTTATTTCATTGGCTTTTTGTGCTCTTAGTGATATGAATTAGCTTGTGAGCTCACTTTGCAAAGAAATGGGATTTTCTGTCGAAATGTTGAACTATCGCAAGATATTTAACTATTGCACTGCAAAAATAATTTCTTAGCAAGAGAAATCTCCCTAACTGTTGTCTATATATCAATTTTTTCTAATTTTAAGATTATTACAGTCATATTCTAAGAAGTAATAACTTATTTCTAACTCTCTTGTACTTGTTTTAGTTAGATTTAATCTACTAAACGTGTCTTGGTGTATTAGCAGATGCTTAATGATTAAAACAAGCAAAAATATGGAATGGTATTAGACACTTTTAGCAGATTAAATTACTTAAGACAAGGAACAAATAGGTTGGAAAGGAGAAATGTAAAATATTTAAACTAAATTCAAGAGGATAAAAAAAAATTCACTGTGCTTTATTTGCTACATGTAAACTGTATTGTGTTGCTTTTTGTATGATTTTTTTTTTTGTGTTTAATTTTATCAGCTTAGTTCTTTTGCCTTTTCTCCTCCATCTTTATCTCTGAGCTGGTTCCTCAGACACAAACCAAGCCTAGACTTTGACTAAATTATATGGTCTGAGTTTATTGCCCTTCCTGTATCACAGTCTGTCAGACTAAGTCTGTGTGCTGTGTGTGAATCGAATGAACATTATTATAGAGCTTTTTTAAGCAAACGTTTTTTTGTCAGTGACTGATTAATTCAGGCCTAGTTTATTTCACTTATATAGATTTAGTTTTGTGTTTTTTTTTTTTAGTTTTTTTTTTTTTTAGGGGAAATATCTTTCTACTACGTGCGTCTAGGCGTTTGGCCTTCTGTTTAACCTGCCCTCAGGAAAAACTGATTATCAGATTTGCTTAATTTTAGCAGACGGTGATCTATCCATGAACCCCAGTGTGAAATAATAATGGTAAAGCGTTGTTTTTGGTGTTTTTGGTGCACAAATGTATCCTTTTCTGTGACTAAACCACTCTGTCAGTTATGTCAGTGTATAGTTAATTTCAATTCTGAAATAAACGGTTAATTTGTGCACACAAAACTCCTGTGATTAAAATCTGACTTGGCGAAAAAAGTCTAATTTATAATGTAAATAAGATTTAAGAGTCCCCTCTCACTTCAAATGTGGTCGATTAGCCAAAAACAAAAAAAAAGAGAGATGTTTTTTGTCTGAAGTTTGCTTCTTTAGTTTTACACCTGTGCTACAAGGCTAATGCAGCGGGCATAGTGCTAACCTAAAGCTCTATTCAGATGGGATTAGTTTCTCAGGGGCTTCTGGGGTAATTTTCTTTTTTTATGGGGGTTTTTATCCTCTGTGATTTTATTCCTGCCTAGAACGAGCATGTACGTGTTTTTCTCAAACATCCTCTGAGAAAATTACAGTCTGAATTATCTTCTGTTTTTCTCTGAACTCCGTGGTCCCGTCCGGACGCACATCTCTGAGTTTCGTCTCCTTGCGTTTAATAAAATAGCTATTTGTCCACTGCCGCGCACCATAATTACATTTTGGGTGCGCGTTTCCACAGAGATCCACGTTAAAACAACAGTGAGTGGAAATGGAGGAGCTACTGAACGCGAAGTCGTGACTGAGAAAGCCAAAAAACTCACTGGTCCTCCTGTTTTTTAAATGCAGTCCAGATGTAGGAGTTTTATCACTCCTAGAGTAGAAGTGTGAAATATTTTTCACATACGTCCCCCTGAGAAACTAATCCCGTCTGGATAGGGCTATAGACTTAATCTGTGCAAGGCACATCACAATGTTCATTGCTATTTTCATTTCTAAAGCATTGCTATCTTAGCAGTGAAAAACACAGGTGCACCACTGACTGAATACAACCAGACATTCATTGCTATCTTATCCCAACATGCGTCCACCCCTACTTGTTACTCACAAACCACACCATCTCAAGCCGCAGAAGGCATACTTTTCACGTTGTTACGATAGCAAAGACACACTGACATGCTCTAAATCAAGCTGCACAGTGCACAATTGATGGCTCGCCTAAAAGTCGCTAAAATAGTCCAGAATCTATGGTTCACTTTTTTAGAAATGTGAACAGAAAAAAGTATATTAGTTATCATAGCTTAGCATTAATTGTTAGCAACAAGCTTTACAGCTTCTGTGTAAATCTAATAAGACAAAGCAAACTTCAGTCCCTAAAAATGTCTTGGCTTTTTAGCTACATTTTGGCTTAAATCAGAAAACTGTAAATCCTGTAAAGAAAAACCTTGAATTGCCTCTTTCAGTTCCCTTTAACTGATGGACTAATTGTCCGTCATTTTTGGCTAGTGTTAAATCTATCTATATTTTTCTACTGTGCTCACTACTGTAGGATTTTAGAAATTTGACGCACCCATTGTAACATGAAAACATGCAGCAATGTAGGCTAGCAATCATGCTAGGTGTTTGTATGTAGTTTAGCTAGATAGTGGCTAGAGCTACTGATTATCAGCGTTTTTTTTTTAGGGATTTGTGCTGGATGGACATATCTGTGTCATCTTTTCACTTAATTCATTATATTATGAACCCTTTGTGAGATGAATGGTGTCTTTACGATGCTAAATATAGAGTGTAACAAGTAAAGTCATGGTAAAACTAGTCAATACACAATATTTTTCATCATATAGTAGTTACAGTATGCATTTATTCAGCTTATTTCTGCTCATCTTAACTTGTTTCACATAATTGTTTGAGAAAATTATGCTTAAAAGATGAAAAACAATCTGCTAAATATTAGCTTTCCTGTCTAGATTTAAGGTAGCTAGAGTTAATATACAGCTCTGGAAAAAAATAAGAGAGCAATTCATTTTCTAAATCAGTGTCTCTGATTTTGCTATTTATAGGTTTATGTTTGAGTAAAATGAACATTGTTGTTTTATTCTATAAACTACAGACAACATTTCTCCAAAATTACTAATAAAAATATTGTCATTTAGAGCATTTATTTGAAGAAAATGAAAAAAAAATGCTGAGCTTTCGGACCTTAAATAATGCAAAGAAAACAAGTTCATATTCATAAAGTTTTAAGAGTTCAGAAATCAATATTTGGTGGAATAACCCTGGTTTTTAATCACAGTTTTAATTTCATGCATCTTGGCATCATGTTCCCCTCCACCAGTCTTACACACTGCTTTTGGATAACTTTATGCTGCTTTACTCCTGGAGCAAAAATTCAAGCAGTTCAGTTTGGTGGTTTGATGGTTTGTGATCTTGATTATATTCCAGAGGTTTTCAATTTGGTAAAATCAAAGAAATTCATCAATTTCAAGTGCTCTCTTTTTTTTTCTTCCAGAACTAAATTTAGTTAGCTAGTGCTCTGGAATTGGGACCTTTCTTTGTAGTTGTATGGTAGACTAAAACACAAAAATGGGATTTCTTAGGTTTTTAAAAAGTAGGATTTCTCATTTAAGTGGATAACAGCATGACGAATAGCCAAATTTAATAGCTAATTAGTGTTAAATTTGTATTTTGTGAAATATTTCTCAGTTTAGTCAAATAATTAAAACAAATACTTAGGAATATTTCAAATAATTATTACCCATACCTATTATATAGCTGTTTTCAATGGTGGTCATTTTTGTAATGAGTTAAAACCAAAATAAACATACAGCAATAATAGAAGCCCCTGAGTGAGTCTGTTCACACCCATTATATAACTACACTATAACCAGAATTTAAGGATATTCCTGTGGAATAACCAGTGAAAGCAGTTGTTAAAAAATGAACAGTACTAGCATTTATTCATTACTGTTACTGAATTTAAAAAGCAAACACTAGTTAGCATTATGCATTGGTCTCTACAAACTGTTAGCTATGTTAGTTAGCATGTTTGCTCAGACTGTCTCTGTACATTGCCCAGATTACCTGTGTAAAACACCACATTTCACCTTGCAGTTACCGAATACATGAAGTTTAAGTGCCATAAAAATGAGAATAAGGGATTTTACAGCTGAATGAACTAATAAAGTGGTGGGAGTTACTGTGTCTGTAAAACAGCTAGAAGTAATTTCATGTCTTTTTGTGCTTTCTTTCTGCAAAAATGTGTGAATTTGATTTAAAATGCTGGTTTATATGATATGATGGTCAGATATGCTGTAGGGGTCTGATGTTGTCGTGAATGTAATGCAGTTTTATTTGTGTTTTTCATCTTTGTCCTGTTAAAACATTCCTCGTTCTGGAGCGACTGCTTGGTTGTAAAATGTGTCAACCCAATCAGATTCATCTTCAGCTCTTTCTTTTGATGTTTATTGGATGTTTATTGCTTAAAAGGCCAGAAATGTTTATTTGGTAACACTGTACAATAAGGATACATTAATTAACAGTACTTACAAAAGAATATCTTAACTAATCATTAGTCGTTTGGATTATTTTAACTAATGTCTCAATTTCTTAAGCATTAAAATTAAAAAGTGGTTAATAATATATCAACTAGTGTCAGTTAATGATTAGTACATTTTTATAATGTTCTCTGTCAGCTGGGATTTAGCTTTGGGCAAAGTGTATGTCTATAGATGGAGATGTTTTATTTTCTATTCTAAAAATCCTCTATTTAGCTACAAACTAATGAATTTTTGAAAGTCCATAGTTTGCTAGTAGTCCTAACCTAGCATCTGCTGTTGTAAACTAAAAAAGCACATGTCAGGTACTAAACCTCGTCTACATCCAGGGCCAGTGAATATTTATTTTCCTATAATTTTTGCTGTTTTTTTTTTTTTGTTTGTTTCTATAAATGTAGCTTACATTAAGTTGAACTTTATCATCTGTTTACAGCCATGCAGTCTCTCTACTGGAGGAATGGACTATCATATATAGTCCTACAGTTTTACAAAGTTGTCTTCTCTGATTAAATCAGGCACTTTAATGCCTGGCCACTCCATCTCTCGACTTCAACACACCATTCTGTGCTTTTTTGGCTTCAATAAACTTTACTTTCAAAAAATGTTTGCTTATACCTCAGTCACTCATTCATTCACTCACTCACTGATGTTTAGCAGGCTGAGGATTCTCCACAATGTGGCGCAATAAGTGTTTGTGCTTTCGATCAGTAACACTGGGTGTTCTTGGTATTATGAAATATATAGTTTTCTCACGTAATGAAAAAGGGGTACACAATAATGGAATTATTTAGAGAAGCATGTACAATTCTACAGAGTTCTCCGGTAACACTTTAAACATAAAGATTTTAAATAACAGTACTTGCACCAGTAACAATAATAGTAAATGATTAAGTATTTAATAATAATCTCAAAATAATTACTTAGTATTTCAAAATAATAAGTTAGTATCTCAAAAATAAGGATTATTTATTTTTTTTTCTTTTTGATTTAGTATCTAAGAATAATAACTTAGTATCTCATAATGACTTAGTATCTCAGAATCAAGTTTTAGTATTTCAAAATAACGACTTAGTATCTCAAAATCAAGGCTTACTATCTCAAACATAAGGACTATTGTGATGTTTTTGCTAACTTAGCATCTTAAAATTATGACTTTGTATCTCACAAGAATGACAGTATTTCAGAATCAAGTCTTATTATTTAAAAATAACGAGTTATTATATCAAAAAGGACTATTTTTTCTTTATTTTGACTTAATACTCCCATTCCCATACTTTAATAAGTCATCCTCATGACTTCGTTATCTTGTTCCCACACCTTAGTAAGTCATGGCCAGGTACTAGCATAATTTCAACTTAGGGACTCCATACAAAATAACAACTTAGTATTTCAAAATTGTGGCTTAGTATATTAAAAAATAAGGAACATATTCAGATGCGGTTGTTTGAAGATGTTTTTTGCTGACTTTGTATTTTTTAAAAGTGTCTCAACATAATGAAAATTTACGTAATAATGAGAGGAAATGGGTTAATTCTGTAATTTATAACCCAGAAAAACTGGACTTTTACTTTTAGTGTAGAAACCAGCGAGCGGAAACCAACTCTACATTTCCCCTGCTGTTTCCACACACACATTAACACACACACACGCATACACTAATACACACACTTTTAACAGGTGATTTATTTTTCTGTAAAAGTGTGAAATTAGACAGAATGGCAGACGACTCGTATGAATCTATTCTGTGTGTGAAGCCGGAGGTTCATGTGTACAGGATTCCTCCCAGAGCCACGAACCGCGGGTACCGGTGAGGAAAAACCTTCATTAAACTCTTTAAAAACTACTTTTTACCAGTCTTAGAGCTCGACACACTGAGATCACCTGTTTGGGAAGAGTGTGTGCTGATTAAAACGGGTTATTCCGGCTTTACTGCGGTTATATTACTGTTAAAATAAGAGCGAGAGAAGTTTAAGTAGGAGAACTGTAGTTAGTTAGCTTTAATCTAACTATGCTAAGCTAAGCTAAGCTAACTGTTTATCTGCTGTTTTGTTAGCTGGTTGGCTTCTGTGTTTGGAATAAAAGTCCGCTTAAAATCGCGTAAAATGCTTAAAATCCACTCCTACAGTATTAATGTGTAGTAAGGATAGATATCTAATGTTTTTATGCTGTTTAAAGCTGTATTTTTGGAAGTTTACTGTACTGAAAGTTGATTTTTATTTTCTGTGTTTGTCAAAAAGTTGAGCAGGAACTGACAGCACATGACAGAACAGCCCAGTTTATTATAACACAGCTTTATTAATCTGTAATTGTATTATTTTTTTAATAAATAGATTTATTAACAGAGGAAAGTTCTTTAGTCTTGTTTTCTTTGCATTATTTGAGGTCTGAAAGCTCTGCATATTTTATGTTATTTCAGCCATTCAGTCATTTTCTGCAAATAAATGCTCTAAATGACAATATTTTTATTTGGAATTTGGTAGAAATGTTGTTCATTTTACTTAAACATATAACGTCAGAGAACTAATTCAGAAACTGAAGTTGTCTCTTAACTTTTTTCCAGAGCAAGATCTCATACATATAGAAGTAGGGGTGGGCGATATGGCCCTAAAATAATATGACAATCAAAAATACACTATACACTGCAATAAAAAAAAAAAATAAAAATAATAAAAAAAAAAATATATATATATATATATATATATATATATATATATATATATATATATATATTTGATTATGACATACAATATAATACTGCACACCCCTAAATGAGATATTAAAAAATACAAGATGTTTTATCAGATTTGTAACAGAAGTCAATGATCCAGAATGTCATGATGCTAATAATACTGCACTCCAAATATCTCCATATATCCAGGATTAAAGTAAAATAAATGATAATGAACAGATATAATCTGTCTCTAGTAGATATATAATTGGAAATGGGATGGGTGATATGGCACAATATTTTAGGGTATAATATCGTTCACGGTATTTAAACATTTTGACTATGTTATCGTGCACGATACGATATGGCACACCCCTATATAGAAGTAATGGAAACAATCTAAAACAATGTAGAATGTCATTTGTTAGTAAATATTTTCTAAATATTTGACTGTAAAACAGTATTAAAGAAAGTATTGTGTTTTTTTTCTTGCGTTCCTATTTTGGTATTTCAGTATCTAACAAATTTGGTTATAAAGTCCCAGTAAAAACATTGCACACACCTTTAGTTCATTGTTTGTTTCATTATTTAAAATTTCTTCTGCACGGTAGATTAACACTTAAGTCATCCAAACTATTAAGAAAAACATATTGAATTCTTTAGTAAACAAAAAACATTTTGTTTAAAAAAGGGCGACTTTCCACATTGTCCCATTTTCTCGGTCAGCTATATGAAGTAGAGTCACCTGGAATTCAGGCTTTCAGTTAACAGCTGTGCTGAACCATCAGTTCTAAAGTTGTGAAGAGGTAGAGTTGGTATACAATAAATACCCATATTTGAGTAATGTTCTAATCCATATTATGGCAAGAATTAAGGTCAAGATCTAACTAAGAAAATACCCTCAAGTGCAGCAACGAAAACGACTGTCAAAAACGTTATGATGATGAAACTGGCACTTATCAGGACAGCCCCAGGAAAGAAAGAGCAGACAGAGTTACCGCTGTTGCACAGGATAAGTTAATCAGATTTACCAGCCTCAGAAACCGCAAGGTAACAGCACATTGATGTAGTCATGTACTTCATACTCTCTGTAATTATTATTTTCTACAGGGCAGCAGACTGGAAGCTGGATGAACCTGCCTGGAGCGGCCGAATGAAAATCACAGCGAAGGCTAAGATTGCGTATATCAAACTTGAGGACAAGAACACAGGTGAGCAAGTGTGTGTATAAGCTGTGTATAAGGTGTGTGTTTCAGAATCCATCAGAATAAATGATCCAAGAGCTAATTATGATCCCAAATCCCAATAAAACCTGATTTGGAACAACTGCTGCTGTGATTCTCTTGTGATTTAGTCTGACTATAGAGATTTACATCATTGCAGGTGAGCTGTTTGCACAGGCCCCAGTAGAGCAGTACCCGGGTTCTGTTGTGGAAGCGGTAACGGACTCCAGCCGGTACTTTGTGATCAGGATAGAGGACGGCAATGGTAAGTGCTGGATTAAAAACACTGCCCAAACTCTCTGTGACATTTTTCCAAGACGGTGATTAAGCCTAATCTTGAGCTAAACATAAGGTTATACAACTCAGCATTTATGTAGTTGTTGCTATTTAGTAAGTATTTACTATAAATTATTCAATACTGATTATAAAATTATTGTTTTCACTATTAATTAAACTGTAATACCTGTATGTATTCAGTGTTCTTTATTAATTATTCAGTAATTCCTATTCACACTTATTCAGTATTTACTATTGAATCAGTATCTACTAGGAAGTATTCAGTTCCTGCTACTAATTAATTTGTAATTCAGTATTTTTTTCAGTATCTACTATAAATTCTTTGGTATCCTCTATGAATTACTCAGTAACAACTATCTATTAATCAGTAATATGAATTATTCTGTAAGTTTTATTGTTAGAAAGGTAGATCAGAGACTTGCACATGGAGCAGCAAACAAACCTTAAACCTTGTCTGAATTATTTTGGATTAAATGTAAAATACAGTCCAGGACTAGGTCTAAAAACATTGCCCAAACTCTCTGTGACTTTTTTCAGACAGGGATTTAGCCTAATCTTGAAATAAATAGCATTTGTTTAATTCAGACATTCTGACTTTTTTAGTTTGGGTCCGAACCAAAGTAGCAGGTGTGAAAAGGGGCTGAGTTTAATCCGACCAAAAGAGATGTTCATGGTCCAGATCTATTAAATCATGGTCCGGTTCTCCTGCAGTTTAAAACATATATTTGTAGATGGTTCAGACTTTATTTAAGACCAATTACAGGAATTTGAGTCAATCTTTAAACAACCCAAAGGAAATAAGAACTGGTGTTGTGCCGAAATCTGACTCCTCTTGGCATGCGGGAGCGTTACGCAGCAATATGAACAGTATGAACACTTGGACTGGGAATTAATTTATTTACTGTATTAGTAGATTAACCCTTATTTATAATCAGAAATAAAAGAAAAGAGAATTTTTACACTTTTTCTGCTGAGGGGGGAAAGCGTATATGTGTAAACGAAGGGAAGTCAGATTCTGAAAGAGAGCTAGAATTCAGCACAACACCTGAATAAAAAACTTATTATAACCAAAGTACAGTACCACTTAAAAGTAAGGCTCATTTACAAAGGATTTATTAATAATTCACAAAGGAGTTTATTAATGGTTATAAATTATGTTGTAAATTCTTTAAAAACATCAATAAGCACTTACAGCACATAAATAGAAAGAAGAACAGTGACAGTTTTTTACATATGTATAAAATGATATATAATATAATATTTTATTATTGTTAAATGAATAAAGTTATTAACAGAAATGTTAAAAATTACAGATGGAAAAGACGAAGTGAGATCCGTTAAGATACATCCACATCTAGTCAAATCTAAGGTTTATCAGTATAAATTAATGTGAAAATCTTTATGTGGTACATGATAGGCCCCTGTTGCCTTTCCTATTCAGGTGTTGTAACTGCTTATTAATGGTTTATAACATAATTAATAAACTCCTTATTTATTAACCCTTTATAAAGGAGCCTTAATTTAAAGTGGTACCCAACATTCTACAAACCAACTAATATAAAGTATATTAATTCTGCTCACTAAACTGCAGTGTGAAACCAAAATCTACATTTTCCGAAGTGTTTCTTATAAAGTGGACAGAGACTGTTGGCACAAGATAACCTGATTGTTATTTTTGTTTGTTTGTTTTATTTCAGGGCGTCATGCGTTTATTGGAATCGGATTTGCTGATCGCGGAGATTCTTTTGATTTCAACGTTGCGTTACAGGACCATTTCAAGTGGGTGCTACAAAATAGCCTGTTAACATTTAGCATTTTGAGTTACAGTCTAATTTCTCATTCATGTATTGTTACTGCTATTCAGTAAATATTACAGATTATTCTGTGTCTACTATAAATGATTCAATACTGATGAATTATTCAGAAACGATAAAGCTATGAATTATTGTTTCCACTATGAATTAATCTGTAATACCTCTATGAAGTATTCAGTGTCCTTTATTTATTATTCAGTAATTTCTATTAAGATTTATTTAGTATTTACTGCTATTGAATCAGTATCTACTAGGAATTATTCAGTTCCTGATAATAATGAATCTGTAAATACTTGGAATAATTCAGTATGTACAATGTTTTTTTTTTATTATCTACAATAAATTGTTTGGTATCCACTAGGGGTCTATCATATTGTATCGTATGCAATAATATCGCCAACATTTTTTAATATTGTGAACGATTGGATATTATACTTATCAGATCGGGGTACTACTTTTTTGCTGCTTTTACAGAAAGAAAAATTCACACTGTTCCCATTTCCCATTATATTTCTTCTAGAGACAGATTATATCTGTCCAGTATCATTTATTTTACTTTAATCCTGGATATATGGAGATATTTGGAGTGTATCATTACTATTATGACATTCTGGATCATTGACTTCTGTTACAAATCTGATAAAACTGATATTATTCTGTAAGTTTTATAGTTAGAAAGGTAGAGTAGAGACTCACGTACAAACCCTAAGCCTTGTCTAAATAAATTTGGATTAAATGTAAAATATAATCCAGGACCAGGCCTCATCCCTGTCTCTGTGTCAGATGATTGGTTCGTCTGTATCTGTGTTGTCGGCTGTGTGAGAAGTGAAATGAGTTTTTAGAAAAGAGGGAAGTGTGCTTAAAATACACTCACGAAACTCAGTACTGGAGAATAGATTTAATGCTGATTGAACACAACATGTTTTTAGCCCCAGTTATGCAACACTGCCAGTCTGAGAGTGTGATAATGACTCATTCTCTCTCTCTCTCTTTTTCATTCATTTTTCCTTTCTTTCTGTCTATAAGGTGGGTAAAGCAGGAGAGTGAGTTTGCTAAGCAGGAGGCCAGTCAGAGTGCAGCTCCTAAACTGGACTTGGGCTTTAAAGAAGGACAAACCATCAAAATTAGCCTGGGGGTGAGTGAATGGGAGTTATATGAGATAAGGAAGCACTAAAAAGCTGTTGTAGATATGATTTAGTAATATCAGGGTTTGTACGGTCATGAAAAACCTGAAAAAGTCCCAGAAAGTTTTGGAAAAGTCGTTTAAGTTTGATCTACAAATCTTTGTGTTTCAGTTTTTTATGCAAAAAATCTATTTTGAGCTACAAATACATCAGAGTTAATTCAGTAATTTAGCCTCTACACAATGGAGCTCTCAGGATCTGACACAACTTTTATTATTAAAGTTTGAGTGTCAGATTAATTTTAGGCCTACTGTAATAAATTTTGATTATAGTTTTAGTAGATTTTTGGTTTTATTGTCCATGTCTGCACTTTTGTTTTAAAAATCATATGGTCATGAAAATTTGCTTTGAAGGCATAAAAAAGTCATGACAAAAAATGAAAATCTATTGGTTAAAAAGTGTATGAACCCTGTAATATGTTTCTACTCATATTCGCTCAGAATATTAAGAAGAAGGAAGCTGCCGGGGCTGCGAAGTCTCGCCCAGGGGCCGGGGGTCTGCTTCCTCCTCCCCCGGGGGCTAAAGGAGGAATCCTCCCTCCTCCGGGCACAATGCCGCCCCACCAAAACCCACCTGCAGCAGCACCGGCCCAATCAAACCCAGGTATATAAACACCAAACACCAAATAATGTCTACATTTTTTCTTACACTCTCTTCGAAGTATATATATATATATATATATATATATATATATATATATATATATATATATATATATAAATTCGGTAATCTGTAATAGATGTAAGTATGTGGTGCATATGGATCTATTCTGTTTTCATAGGCCTGCTGTTGGATTTTGCCAGACCGGCGGGTCCCACCCAGCCGTCCCAGGACCTTTGGGGGGATTTCACTGCTGCTGGATCAGGGTCAGTATCAGTTCTGTGGTTTACAGATTATTATTCAATTCAATTCAATTCAATTCAATCTTTATTGTCATTCAGCACCACATCACAAATGCATTGCAGAACGAAATTACGTTGCATCAAGTCACAAATAGATAGCCACTATAGAGAGAGAAGAAGAAGTAGGAAGCAGAGGGAAAAACAAAAAAAAAACAAAAAAAAAAAACAATAATAATAATATTGCACCTTAGATAGTGCTTAAAGTTTAGTAGTGTTTATGTTATATGTTCAAATGTAAAATAAAAACACATCTTAAGAGCTGAAAAACATGGTAAATAACAGCAAACTTAAACAGAGGGAGCTCTTCACACTGCAGGCTGTGCACACGTGACAGAACTAGGCTGGAGGAAGGAGCGAGGCACTGTTAGGTAGAGTCAGGTAGAACGAGAAAGAGTGAGGTACATTTAAGTAGAACCGAGGTAGAGTAAAGCGGAGAGAGGTACAGTGATGTAAGGGGGAACAACGAGGTACACTGATTTAAGGGGGCACAGTAAGGTAGAATGAGGTACAGCAGGGTAGACTGTACTTCAGTGAACCTTTCTCCAATAATGAACGAGGTAAAGGGTGGCTCTTAGCCTGCACTAACAGATGTGCTACAGTCTTTAACTGTAAGGAGGTAGAGTGAGGTAAAGCGAGGCAAAGTGAGGTAGGACGAGGAAGATCAGGGCAGAGCGAGGTAGAGAGTAAAAGAGTGAGGTAGAGAGAAGCAGAGGGAGGTAGAGCAACGTATCACGAGGTAGAATGAGCTACAGATCCACAGTAAATGCTCACTCCAACCTGCTGATTTTATGAATATATACATCATTTGGGTACCACTTTAAAATAAGATTATCTTTATAAAGGGTTTATAAATGGTTTACAATAAGTTTATTAATTGTTACTAATTAGGTTGTAAATGCCTTAAAAATCATTAATAATCAGTTAAAACACATACATAGAAAGGGCAACAATGACCTGTTTTTGCCTGCCAGACAGACAGACAGACAGACAGACACTTTATTTATCCTGAAGGAAATTTAGGGGGAAAAAAATGTAGGGAAATCTATCTATAGTGAACCCACAGCCATCTATACTGTTGCCCTTTCTACGTATGTGTTATAACTGATTATTAATTATTTTTAAGGCATTTACAACCTAATTAGGAACCATTAATAAACTAATTGTAAACCATTTATAAACACTTTATAAAGGTAGTCTTATTTTAAAGTGGTACCATCATTTGTAATATTTGTATTTTAAATATATGTTCCCTTTCTCTCTCACTCTCACTTTTCATTTTTTCCTTCTTTCTCTCTCTCTATGTTTTTGTCTCTTTATTTCTCTCACTTTCTTTTTTCTCTTTCTCTGTTTTTGTCTCTCTTTCTCTCACTTTGTCTTTCTTTTTTTTCTTTCTCTCTCACTCTGTCTCTCTCTTCCTTTCTTTTTCTCTCTCACTCTATGTCTTTCTCTCACTCTATTTCTTTTTTCTTTCTTTCTCTCTGTTTTTGTCTTTTTCTCTCACCGTGTCTTTCTTTCTTTCGCTCTCTGTATCTGTCTATCTTTTTTTCTTTCATTTTCTCTCTCTCGCTCTCTCTCTCTTTCTCTCCTTCACTGTGTCTGTTTCTTAATTTATTTTTTCTTTCTTTCTCTTTCACTCTGTCTCTCGCTCTCTGTCTCTCACTTTGTCTCTTTCTCTCTCTCACTCTATTTCTTTTTCTTTCTTTCTCTCTGTTTTTGTCTCTTTCTCTCACCTTGTCTTTCTTTCTTTCTCTCTGTATCTGTCTATCTCTTTTCCTTTAATTTTCTGTCTCTCGCTCTCTCTCTTTCTCTTCCTCACTGTGTCTGTTTCTTAATTTATTTTTTCTTTCTTTCTCTCTGTCTCTCGCTCTCTGTCTCTCACTTTGTCTCTTTCTCTCTCTCTCTCTCTCTTTTTTCTTTCTTTCTCTCTCTCTCTACAGCGCTACTCAGGAACCTGTGAAGTCCGGGTGGGTTCAGTTTTAACAGGCTGCTGATTGAAGGGAACCTGTTTAAGGGCAGAAAACACACACACTCGTTCTCCAGCAGCACCACACGCCTCTTCTTGCACACGTAGCTGTTGTGTTGGTCTCTGCAGGCCGGCGGATCTGCAGGTCAGATGGGTGTAAAAACATCACTGTTATTACAGCTGAGAAATGTATGCATTCCACTTTTCCTTTCAGAGAGTATTTTTGCCTCATTTTAAAGTGTTCTGTTTTTGGTTATCGCTTTTTATTTTTTTCTTTTGCTTTGTTTTAAGCTCTTTCTAGATTTTTTTCCAGATATAATGATCATCTCAGTGAGTCCTCTTGCAGATGTCTTTGTGTGAAGTTGTTTTTTTGGTTTGTGTGGTGGGCTTTTGTCATTATTTGAGGAGGTTTTAGGTTACACAGTAGTTCTATTGTTGTTTTTAATTCCTTTGTTTAGGGAGTCATGAAGGATCCTGGGAGAGCTGAATAATTCCCCAGAGAAATCCAGCATGTCTCATCTGACGTTAGCACAGAGATTTTACTCGACACGGAGCCAGAAAGTCCTGATTTTTTTACTCTGAGACTAAGATTAAGTGCTGTTATGTTTGTGTTGAAATGATAGTCGAGCTAGTTTGTATTTGCAGTAGCTGCAGCACTGAGAAACTTAAATGGACACAAATGGAACAGAAAATACAGTGACTTAAAACTCACTTATAGACCAGATCAGAAAATAAAATAACACTTTTTCATATGTGGTTTATTTATACGATACTACAATAACAATCAGTTACTATCTTTTTTCCTCCTTTCTTGAATTAGACCATTAACAATACATTTGTCTGAATACATTTTAGCATTGCCTTCTAAATTACATAATGATAGGGGTGGGCGATATGGCCCTAAAAAAATATCACAATATTTTGTGGTATTTTCATAATAATGATACTCTTGGCGATATGACAAAACACTAAATAAAAAAAAATCAAGAATACACTGCAACAAAATAAAAAAAAATACATTCAATTACTGTATAATGTATGATATGGCACACCCCTAACTGAGATATTAAAAATACAAGAATTCAGATTTGTAACAGAAGTACAGAACAATGCACTCCAAATATCTCCATATATCCAGGATTAAAGTAAATGATAATAAAAAATTAAATAAATGATACTGGACAGATATAATCTGTCTCTAGTAGATATATAATGGGAAATGACAACAGTGTGAACTTTTTATTTAGCTTAAAACAGTAAAAAAGTGATGTGATAATTAGGGGTGGGTGATATGGCACGATATTAAACTGGAAATTGGGGGTGCTAGTACTTTAAAGAATACAACAGTGTACAAAGTAAAAACTTTATTTTCATGCAGTCCTTTTTATGTATGCTAAAAGACACAACAAAAATAATTTACAAATATTTTTTTGCTTTCAAAATTCTGCATCTGCCCATTAGATTCTATTATAAGTGAGTTTTGAGTCATTAAGTTTTCTGCTTATCTTAAACTTTAGAGAATCGTGTTAAATAAATAATGTACCACGCTAATCGTCTGTACACCAGAGATACAGCAGATAGAGATACAGTTACTGAAAACTGGAGTTCTCCTTTAATACACAGAGTAATTTACACAATGTTTAAATTAAGAAAACATGACTAATGCATAAAGACACAGATAAAGTTCTCTCAGGCTGCTGCTGTTAGAGCTGTTAGTTTGTTTACAGATTATAACACACTTGCTGATTCTCCCCAATACCCATAATCCCTCTATAATAAGATTCAATAAAAGTATCTTATCTTATCTTACCTTATTTTACACAAAGACACACACAGACCACTTTCTGATGCTTTTTAGTGTGAGAATTTATTTGTCTTAATAGCTTTTTAATTTGTAAACGCTTCCTAAGTGCCTTTAATGATGGAATCACATGTATAAAATGTAAAGCAACACTTTTATTGTAAATAAATAAAAAAATCATTTTCCTCTCAGGTGCTGCTACCTTCTTGTGGTTGTCAGAGTTATTGATCCTGTTTAAACCTTGTTGTTTTATCCATCTTGAATGTTGATTATATCTGGATATGTAAATAATGCACACAAGATGCATTTAAAACAAGTCGAGACAAGTCGGATTTAAAGCTTTAACCATGTCCGGTTCAGACACACGTAAACACATTAAATGCCATGTGGCCAAGTGTGAACAGGGAACATTGATTGAATACTTGATTTGTTTCGATATGGATTTTAATCACACTTTTTAAATATGGTTTTAATGTTCAGTTGGACAGCTAACACAAAGACAGCTCTGGAAAAAATAAAGAGACTACTTTAGTTTTTGAATCAGTTTCTCTGATTTTGCTATTTATAAGTTTATGTTTGAGTAAAACTCCCAAATTCCAAAAAGTCATTTAGAGCATTTATTTGCAGAAAATGAGAAATGGCTGAAATAACAAAAAAAAAGCAATAAAATCTTGGCATGTTCCACCAGTCTTACACACTGCTTTTGGTAAACCTTATGCCACTCCTGGCTTGTGATCATCCAACTTCCTCTTGATTATATTCCAGAGGTTTTTAGTTTGGTAAAATAAAAGAAACTCATCATTTTTTAATGGTCTTTTTCCAGAGCTGTATAATTAAATTGTATAAAATAGTGGTGAAAATGGCATACGACTAGTATACTTAATATAATATAGTTAATTACAAACAATAATTTTAATTACAAACAAGTAGTAATTAAGTAGAAATTAGTGGTTCCATCCAACATAAAATAAATAATGTACAGACCTTTTTAGCATAATTTAAGTATACTTCTTTTTTACAAAGGGGTAACAGGTTCAGGTTCAGCACTTTCACTAGAGGGAGGATTTAGGCTCCTCTAAGCTCCTCTGGGTTTTCAGAGGTGACTGAGATTGGAGTGTGTAAGCAGATTGTCTCCATGGTGTGATCTGTTGTGTGTGTGTGTGTGTGGTTTGCACTGTAGTGAATATGAGAACAGCAGTCAGATAACCTTAGCTAGCTAACTTCTGCAAAAAGCGAAAAAACAACCACAGGATCATTCTTAACTTCCTAACATCTGACCAACGTGTGGTAAGGCTCTTTTTAAACATCATTATCGTGTAATATTTAATAAATAAGCCACTGGCTGGATAAATCCCATTACTTTAATTAATTGAAGATATATTTCTGAGGTATTTTGTGAAACATTTGCCTCATGTTTGGGTGTAAACTCTGTGTGATGTAGAGAAGATGTTAATATACAGAAACAGTAGCTAACTGTGTGTTAATTAGCTATTAGAACAGCTATTTTCTGTTTAGCACGTTAGCATCCCCGTCTAACACCCTGTTTATATAATCTACAGCTTTATCAAGAGTTACAATTCTTTATCAAGACGTTTAAATATATAAAATAATCTATATAAACAGTAGAAACAGTACAGTACCGTATTTTAAGCCGTTTTCTGAAATGAAAGGGGTGTGCTTTTATTTTGTTAGTTCGCTACGCTCTTTGTGTAGCTCTATTACTTAAACGGTTACGCTGGCGGCGTAGCCAGCCATGCGCACTGAGTACTGACCACAAAGGCGGTGTATGCCGAGATTGCCCATTTCTTATTGCAGAAATTACTGTAAACCGCTAGAGGGAGCCCGCGAGTAAGTCCAAAATGAATGGGGGTGAATAAGCTAAACGAATAAGCTATTTAAATTGTCAAAAACAAAGAAAACATCCCTTTATGTTTCAGATTTTCTTCAGTAAAAGATTTTAAAGTTTTAAGAGGCGCTAGCATTACTTATTATTTCTGGGACTATATATATATATTAGTCCCAGAAATAATCAAATAAATAATTAGAGTTGATGTAAATATTGCAATTAAGTTAATGTGACTGGCCTAAAAGGGATTACTCACATATACAGAATACAGAATACAGAGTAAGAAAATACTAATATATGTAAATGATTAAATATTTATTATAAAAATATTAGGGCTGGGCGATATTGCAAAAAACATATTGATATTCTTCAAATATATGAGAGATTTTCAATTACGATTTTTATTCTAACATAACAATGTATTTTTTTTTGTAAACAGACCGACCATTTAAAGTGATGCACAACCTATTGTTTTCTTTACATTTAATTTTTTTAAATTATATTATTATTTTTTTTAGGAATAGTAAGCAGACCCCTTTCAACATTACATATATATATACATCTATATATCGTTAATACGTTGATAAATCTGATTTTTTTTATATTTTTCGTCGCTGCGGTTCCATCGTGTCGCCAGTAGGTGGTGCTGTTTAGTAGCTTTTAAATGGTGATAACTGTACTGAATAAATACTGCAGCGTTAGATATTAACATCCTCACTAAAATCACATTAATACACAATCTCACATACAAACTCAACAATTTACGTGTTACAGAGTTTAACTTTTATTTGGACATTTTAAAACATATTCCAATAAAACAGCTCTCTGATCAGCAGCGCCTGCAGGAGTTTAAAGAGTCAGAAATGCAGGAAACAAAGAGCAGACTCTGCTTTAGTCCCTCCCCGGAAAAACGCTCAGAAACGGGCAGCAGGAATTCACATCCACACACAGCGACATCTCCCACATACACAGCCCGGGAACTGTGATCTGATCCCCGGTACAGCAGGGCGATCATGCTCCCTCAGCCCCGGGCTGCTCCGCTCCCTCCCACAGGTAGGTACAGGCACGTGTTCTCAACACTAGCTGCAGAGGAAGAGGGCGTGTGTGTGTGTGTGATAAGTAAATAAATATCTATAATTATAAATGCATGCTCAGGAAGCATGTTTCCCCCAGATGGATATTAATATCAGCTGATTTCTCTTATTAAATGATGGATCTGAGGTTAATCCTCATTATCCTGCAGGCTGCTGTAGAGCTGCAGTACAGTACACACTCTTAATGTTACCGGTGTTCTGTCGAGTTGTGCTACCTTGTCAAACCATGCTACCCTAGTAGTATATTTAACTTTAAAAGTGCAAAAAAACACCATGTTAGAGCATGTTCTCAGTGAAAGTCTGTGTAGAATTTTTGGGGAACATTACCACCTACTTTTGTATTTATTTTTTTAATAATAATTATTTTAATTATTATTTTGATTAACTTTCTATAGTGGCTCTCAGATATTATCAGGCCTATCAGGTAGTTCTGCCTATCAGTTAGTTCTGCCAGTAGCAGCAATGTTTATAAAAAAGTTCATTTAGATTTTAAAATGAGTAAAATACTGTAGAGATTGTTTCGGATTTTCTACCTGCTTCAACACGAGGGCCTACTGAGTGCTGATTTGCTGGTATTTTGACCACTGAGTGTTGATTGGCTGGCATTTTGACAACTAAGTGATGACATTATGACTACTTAGTGTTGATTGGCTGGCATTCTCACTACTGAGTGCTGATTGGCTGGAAATCTGACCACTAAGTGCTGATTGTCTGGTAATCTAAATAGTAAGCGCTGATTGGCTGGCATTCTGACTACTGACTGTTGATTGGCTGGCATTCTGACTACTGACTACTAATTGGCTGGTATTCTGACTACTGAGTACTGATTGACTGACATTCTGACTGCTTAGTGCTGATTGGCTATCATTCTGGCTAGTAAGTGGTGATTGGCTGGAATTCTGAGTGCTAAGAGCTAATTGGCTGGCATTCTGACTACTGAGAGAAGTGCTGATTGACTGACATTCTGACTACTGAGTGTTGATTTGCTGTTAATCTTACTACTGAGTGCTAATTGTCTGGCATTCTAATTGCTAAGAGAGGATTGGCTGGCATTCTGACTACTGACAGCTGATTGGCTGGCATTCTGGTTACTTCGTGTTGATTAACTGTCATTCTGACTACTGACAGCTGATTGTTTGGCATTCTCATTGCTAAGAGTTGATTGGCTGGCATTCTGACTACTAAGTGTTGATTGGCTGTTAATCTTACTACTGAGTTCTGATTGGCTGACTTTCTCCTTGATAAGAGTTGATTGGCTGGCATTCTGACTACTGACAGCTAATTGGCTGGCATTCTGACTACTGAGTGCTGATTATCTGGCATTCTCATTGCTTAGAGTTGATTGGCTGGCATTCTGACTACTGACAGCTAATTGGCTGGCATTCTTGTTACTGCATGTTGATTGGCTGGCATTCTGAATACTAGGAGCTAATTGACTGGCATTCTAGTTACTAGAGTTCTAATTCTAGTGCTAATTGGATTGGGAAGCATTACTGAGTTAAGAAGCTACTGAGTTAACTGAGTGCTGATAAACTGGCAACCTGGCTACTGACTGCTGATCAGCTGAATACTGCATATTGGCAGACTGGCTACTGAGTGCTGATTGGCTTTATTTTTTATTTTTTTATTTTCTTTATTTTTATTTTTGTTGTGTAAATGCAGTAGAATATGTGATTGGTTGTTATGGGTAATAACATACTTATTAACATGCTGTATATATTTTTTTAAGGTAGGAAATATAGCTCATCATAATCAGTGAACAGTCTGGTTAGAGACGGGGAGCACACAGAGGTTATTAGAGCACACCCCCACTCTTTTGTTGATAGGCCCGTTGTCATGACAATGGAAGCTGTAAAGTGCTGGGACAGACTGACACACACACACACTCACACACACACACACACACGTATACATACACACATGCGTGACAGGAGCTCCGCATACAATCAGTTCACACTCACCAACTGTGACTAAATAAAACTAAACATCATTTCCTTCCTAGTGAATATATTTACTACAGCCGTTCACAGCTGCAACTGATTATAAACAATATTATAAAATATGTAATATAAAAACAGTCAAATATATGTATTTTGAATTAAATATATAGATAAAAAGGTCTACAGTGAGGTGTGCAGTGCAGGATTGATTAACAGTGATGCCACAGCCATCCGTAAGTGGGAATCCCATTAAAATAATTAAAATGATCAAATATTCAGACTAATATAATTATTAGTCTTATAATATTCATAGTAATTCAGACAGAATCATCATGTGGTGCGACTCTGATTTTGAATCTGGTCGCTGTTCTTTTCGTTGTATCATAATTTTATGACAAATAGATCAATAGAAATGAAAGGAAAACATTTTTTTTACTTTGAATTTCATTGAAAGTGATGGATTTTTTTAGATACAAGGTTTTGTAGTTATTGTGTGTGAGACACGGGGTGGAGCTCAAGACCGAGGAATGCATGGGTGCAGGAGGGGAGGGGGTTAAATCCTTCTAATCCCCCCCCCCTCCCATACACACCACCTCTCTCTCTCTCAGTCTCTCTCTCTCTCTCTCTCTCTCTCTCTCTCTCTCAGTCTCTGTCCGGGACACCTGTGGAAGAGCAGCAGCTCCTCAGTCTGAATCAGATCACTTTCTCCTCATTTCTTTATTTTTCTCTGCTCGTGTTTTAAACAGTAACTGGTTGTAATAATTAGGATTTGAGTTCCTGCGGTTCTGCGTTTATTCGGGGACTCTTCTCTTCATGAGCGCTGAGGAGAGCATGCGTACGGAGGGGAAGCTGGAGGCGGTGATTCAGGTGAAGCAGATTAATTTACTTACATTACAGTCAGAACATCAGACCGACTCCTTCTACACTCTCTGATCTTAAATTCAGTGGTTTTTATTATTTTAACATGTTCTGCATTCACCTGGAATTCAGGCTTTCAGTTAACAGCTGTGCTGAACTCATCAAGAGTTAATTACTTGAATTTCTTGTCTCTTAATAAAGTGTTTGAGAGCATCAGTTAAAGTAAAGTAGTGAAGAGGTAGAGTTACAGGTATACAGTGAATAGTGAATATTTGAGTAATGTTCTAATCCAGATTATGAGAAGCAACAACTACTCAACTAAATAAAGAAAAAATGACTTTAACAATAAAATGGGTGGCAGTCAATCTGAAAAGAAGAATTTCAAGACCTTTTAAAGTATCCTCAAGTGCAGTCGCAAAAAAAGACCATCAAAACATTATGACGATGATGACGATGAAACTGGCACTCATCAGGACCGTCCCAGAAAAGGAAGAGCAAGAGTTTCCTCTGTTGTACAGGATAAATTCATCGGAGTTACCAGCCTCAGAAGATCGCGATGTGCGCATGTGCAATAGTCACATCACAGGACGTGTGATGTCACTTAAGGCAATTAAATGAAATGTGTCATGTTGCAATGTTTTGATTCTCGACACAAGAAGTAGATACACAGCGCTGTCTCTGTGTCTGTGTGAGTGACAGGCTGCTGCTGCCTGAGAAGCGGGAGGGGAGCGGAAAGCTGTGCACCTCAGAGTCCAGCACAGTTTTGCAGTTCAGATATTTCCATTTACAGCTGAATTCATGCTTTTAATTTAATTTAATTTACCTTTTAAAAAGCCATTTAAATGCCTGATTAAAGGGCCGATTACTGTTGTTTTGCTTTTTTCCTTGGGTTTTGAGCTCTTGATTGGTCCAGACTCGAGACAGCGCGCGGGTGGGGGGCGGGGCTGGTGACTGCATTGTTTAATATCGAGATATATATCATCGAAATAAGAACATTTGCAATGTCAAATTTTTCCAATATCGTGCAGCCCTAGTTTTGGGGTAGTTTTATGAAGATTTGGTTGTATTCAGTGACAGCTGGATGGAGCTCCATCGTTCCAGAGAACATATTAAACATATATGGAAACAATATCTGTGTGTGTGTGTGTGTGTGTGTGTATCCTGCCTGTCCATGTGCTGATCTAAATATACAGCTCTGCAGGTGTGTGTCAGTCTCGCTGTGCTGCCACCTGTCCCTGGCACGGCAGCGGATCTGATCTCAGAGCAGTGTTAGAGTGTGTGTGTGTGTGTGTGTGTGTTGATTATAGTGATTAGATTAGAGCTGGTTATTGAGGAGATGCTCTGGGATCAGTATGATGTGGATCAGCGTTCAATAAACTGCACATAAAGCAGAAACACTGGCAAGTTTCACCACGGGTTCCTCTATATGAGACTTGGTTCCTTTTTAGTGGTTCTTTAATTTGATTTTAAGGTTTTCTTTAAGGTCTCTAAAAGGTCTCATTTAATCATTTTTTGAAGTGTTTTAAAATGTCTAGTTGTGTCTCTAGTGTGAATGAGTGCCATGTGTGTTGTTTTTTGTTTAAAAAAGAAAGTGCTCCGGTGATCTGGTAAAACACTGCTTTAGTCCGGTGGAGGAGTGGACGGGAGAAATGATTGGATTTCAGCTTTTGCTCATGAATATTCATACATACAAACATACATAGCTCCTCTGATTGGCTGGCTAACAGCACTGCGACACCAGGAGGCAGCGAGACGAACAAGAGTTAGAAATGTTTTTTTTAAATACATTTTTACACTTATAACAGTCTTTGAAATGTCGTATGTTACTAAAGAAAAACAAAATCCGCCATTTTTCCTAAAAACCTGCATGCAACTGTGCAACAGGACAATGACCCAAAACACCCAAGCACGTATCTCCTTTTCAGTCTTTGTCCCCCTCTGTGATTGGTCTTCATGCTTCAGGAAATACTCCTTTGAGTCTCGGTTCCTCTCAGCGAAATTAATTCTCCTAATTGCGTCTATAATTGTGTATGCTAATTAAATTAGATAAGCTCATTACTCAATCAACCAATCAACCAATCAGTCAATACTTAACACGCTTTCTTCACACCAGTGCATTTTTTTACACCTGCTCACCAAATGTCTCTGATTTCTTCCAGAAGCTGGAGGAGAGTGTGTTATCAGAGGAGAAGAGGTTGACGGTTCGTGGCCCCTCCCCTGATGCCCCGCCCACCTGTATTCCCGCTCGAGTAAGAGAGATCGTCACCAAGAACCTGAACGAAAGCGGTACGATACGCCTGCAAATCTGAGGTTTAAAACACAGATTTCAGTTTAAATTGTTCTTCTTGTAGGTCAGCCTGTATCGAATATTAATATTAGAGCCAGAGAGCAGCTGCTTGTATAGACCAGCAGTTTTAAACTAGCTGCTCTACTTATAGAGAAGCTTAGCTTAAGTTAACATTTTTTAACTTAAGGCCACAATTTTTTATTTTTTCTCTACTTCAGTTTTACTATAGGCTGCTAGACTAGTTAAACAAGATGTGTCTTACTTTTAGTATATTTATGTTTCACTAACATTCAGCAAAGAAGTTAGCATTTTCCCTGGGTTTTCCTTTTCACCTTAAATGTGGTGGCAGTTACATTCAGAGCAAAATAAAATTAATCCAAACTTTTGTTTAATAATAAATACAAAGCCTTTTTATAAGCTCTTTTCTTCTGAAGTTGTGTAGAAGTTGTGTTGTGTTTAGTCTATATTTAAATTACATTACGTTGTGTTATGAAAATGTATAATAATAATAATAATAATAATAATAAAAACCTAATGTTACTGTTTTGGGTTCGTTCTTCATGTAAACAATAATATATTTAATAATAGTACAATTACAACTTTAGTTCTCTTAAAATCTCTTTCATATATGAACAAAAAATTGTAGCTAAACTAATCGATATTGTATCAAATCTGAAATCAAATGAATCAGAATCAAGTAGATTCTGTAAATTACTGGTGATAGCCAAGCCTTGTGTTTGTACTGATGTTAATGTGAACTTGCAACTAAATACCATTTAAAAGTCTCTCTCTCTCTCTCTCTCTCTGTTTCAGGGGGCAGTATGTCGTCGGTTCTGTCTCTGCAGGAGGAGAACCGGGTTCTGCAGGGTGAACTCGGGCGTCTGGAGGACCTGCTGGCTCACAGTCGCGCAGACCGCGATGAGCTCGCCATCAAATACAGCGCCATCAGTGAGAGGGTGAGCGCACAGTCCGGCTGTAGATCTCAGCAGAAGCTCTGAACTTCTGTATAACTGTATAAATCTCTTTCTGTCTACACTTGTTCATTTACGACCAGCCTCCAGCCCTTCTCCTGGATCTGTTTTTTTGCAGCCAGGAACCACATAAAGTTCAAATTTTTTAAATTAAATTCAAACCATGGGACTTAAAATGTAGTCTGACATTTGGAGTCGGTTTAAAATATCTGGACACTGAACAGCTACAGGTAAATTTGCATATAAATTTGTGTTTATCAGTGTCCCATCTGATACTTAAAAAAATAACACTTCAGACAGACGTCTTAAAGGGGACATATTATATATATATATATACATATAATATATATATTTACACTAAAATCACTCTCACATAAATATAAAGATATAACCATCTCTATTCTTACTAATTTCAGTCCATTTCAGAATGAGCCGTTTAAGGGCTCTGACACCTTTATGTAAAATATCTGTTGCTGGCCACGCCCCATGTATATGCTGAGCGTTTAACGTTTTTAAGAATAGGCTTAAACTAACCAGATATACAGCAGGAGATTGAGGTCCTCACTTGAGGTCCTGAGTGTTTCCTATTGTTTTCTTTTGATTTTCACATTTTTTCTTTTGGAATTTTAACGAAAAATCAGAAAATTCATTATGATCAGTTCTAGCTGCCTGTAAAAGCAATATAGTGAGGGTCTGTTTTGTTTTGTCTCTCAGAGATAAATCAACATCCAGTCTTTATTAATAATACAACAGGATGGAATGTCGTGACATCACCGATTGGCTGCTGTGATGTGTGATGTGATGTTTTATGTTTATGGATTATTGGTGGTTCTGCTCTGGATTCAGAGGTGTGTTAAATCCTCTGTACGAATACAGATCATCTCAGCTCATTTTCCCATTCGGGGGGTTTCTTTGTGTCGGGGTGTGTGTGTGTGTGTGAGTGTGTGTATGTGAATGGGGGGGTGATCTCCTTGGCGATGTGGAGTGGAATGAAGTGGAGTGGCACGTTGCCATGGCGTTTGTAACCCTTGGAGACTGTAAACAGGTTGGGGGGGTTTTGGGGGGCAGTTAGTGTTTAATAGGGTCCTTACGTGGACGTGTGGCACTGTTCTGGGATCAGTTTTATGCTACGTGTGTGTGTGTGTGTGTGTGTGTGTGTGTGTGTATGAAGTCCAATGCAAAAGTTTGTAAAGCCCTTTTATAATAGCATTAGAATTAATACTTTTAATTAATACCAAAACTGAACCAATGTAGAATACCAAATACTGAACGCTTTTTTGGTGCGTTTTCATATATTTTAACATATTTTTCACCATTCAATTAATTAAATAACCTAAATGTGTTTTTTCTTGCTTTTTAAAATTACAATCAATATGTGTAATATACACAGTAACTTTATTTACATCCCAGCAGACATAACACAAAGCGTAATACTTTTACCTTAGCACTGCTACTTACATTACACATTTATCTCAGTAGTGCTCTTCTAATAATATACAGCTCTGGAAAAAATGAAGAGAGCACTTCAGTTTCTGAATCAGTTTCTCTGATTTAGCTATTTATAGGTTTATATTTGAGTAAAATGAACATTGTTGTTTTATTCTATAAACTACAGACAACATTTCTCCCAAATTACAAATAAAAGTATTCTCATTTAGAGCATTTATTTACAGAAAATGAGAAATGGCTGAAATAACAAAAAAAATGCAGAGCTTTCAGACCTTAAATAATGCAGAGAAAACAAGATCATATTCATAAAGTTTTAAGAGTTCAGAAATCAATATTTGGTGGAATTTTTTCATGCATCTTGGCATCATGTTCTCCTCCTCCACCAGTCTTACACACTGCTTTTGGATAACTTTATGCTGCTTTACTCCTGATGCAAAAATTCAAACACTTCAGTTTGGTTTGATGGTTTGTGATCATCCATCTTCCTCTTAATTATATTACAGAGGTTTTCAATTTAGTAAAATCAAAGAAACTCTTTTTTTTTCTTAAATCACATTGTGAAGGAATTTACACAGAGACAGGCAGCCAGTCTTTTGATAAACAAATGCTAAGGCTAAGTTAGATCAGCTTATTGTTACTATACTAGTCCTGTACAGCTCTTATATTTCAGTCAGTGTGTAAAATAGTAGTAAACTACAATATTATGATGAGACAGAGCTTAAAGTAACCAGATATACAGCAGGAGATTCAGGTCTTCAGTTGGGGTCCTCAGTTGGGGTCCTGAGCGTTTCCTATGGAGACGGGATGTTATCATTGGTGGTGGGGTCTCCATGGATATGGTTCCAGAATGCTCCTCTTAACCCTTTACTATTCCCCTATTGTTATACAGTACACTGTATAGGGGGCAGTAAATTAGTAATGATGGCTTTATCTATATTAGTTTAGTGAAAATTACAAAAACTTGTATCTCCATGTTTGACGTTTATGGCTTTTTGAGATAATTCCAAGATGAGCTGGCCAATAGAAATGCTCCTAAAAAAGTCCTAAAAAAACTTTTAACATTGACTTTCATCAAAAGTTTAGATGTTTAGCCTAGATGTTTTCTGAATATACAAGATTTTTACATGACAGCAATGATAAATTTACTTTTTTTTTTATTTTGCCCACTTTTTTTGTATCTACACTCGCTGTGGCCACTTTATCAGAAACACCTTCCGTAGAGGCGGTGCAGTTGTAAGGTCACAGACCACAACTCCTGTATTAGTAGTTTATCATTCATCAGTGGAGAACGACCACCATATGACCACCATAAGACCACCATAAGACCAGCAAGACCATCATATGACCACCATAAGACCAGCATAAGAACAGCAAGACAACCATAAGAACACCATAAGACCATCATACCACTAGCATAAGACTAGCAAGATCACATAAGACTACCATAAGACTACCATAAGACCAGCAAGACCACAATAAGACCAGCATAAGACTAACAAGACCACCATAAGACCACTATAAGACTACCATAGGACCACTATAATACCATATAAGACTACTATAAGACCATTATAAGACTACTATAAGACCACTATAAGACCACTGTAAGACCCTCATGAGACAAGCAAGACTACCATAAGACCAAAATTAGACCACCAAGACAACCATAAGACCATTAAAACCACCATATGACAAGCAAGACCAGTAAGACCACCATAAGACCAGCATAAGACACCCAAGACCACCATAAGACTAACAAAGATCACCAAGTCCAGCAATACCACCATAAGACCACTGTAAGAACAGGTAGACCTTCATAAGACCAGCATAAGACTTGCAAGACTACCATAAGACAACCATAAGACCACCATTAAACCATAAGACCACTATAAGACTACTATAACACCACTATAATAACATATAAGACCACAATAAGACTGCCATAAGACTACCATAAGATCAGCAAGACCACTGTAAGAGTGTGCAGTTACAAAATAGGTGTGCATCATGAAGTGGATGCTTAGTGTGGGTATATGTAAATATACATGGTGTGTGTGTGTGTGTGTTGACAGTTGGAGCAGGCCCTGCGGTTGGAGACGGGTGATGGGGACAGGGACTGTGCAGAGTCGCGGAGTCTCGCCCAGCAGAACGTGGATCTGCGGCGCCGCCTGGAGGAGGAGCAAGCGGCCTACAAACGCAAACTCACCGCCTACCAGGAGGGACAGCAGAGACAAGCCCAGCTCGTCCAGAAGCTCCAGGCCAAGGTCTTTCAAACGTTTATTAAACATCTCCAACATCAGAAACCTCACTCTCACCAACAGAGAAACTGCTCCCTCTAGTGGACCAGAAAATAAATGCACTAAAGCATTTAATGCAATTTATAAATAATCAGATTAAACACAACGTAATGTGTAATCTTCATTAAAACCTCTGGAATATAATCAAGAGGAAGATGGATGATCAATCCATCAAACCACCAAACTGAACTGCTTGAATTTTTGCACCAGGAGTAAAGCAGCATAAAGTTATCCAAAAGCAGTGTGTAAGACTGGTGGAGGAGAACATGATGCCGAGATGCATGAAAAAAAAACTGTGATTAAAAACCAGGGTTACTCTTAAAAATTTATGAATATGAAGTTGTTTTCTTTGCATTATTTGAGGTCTGAAAGCTCTGCATCTTTTTTTTTGTTATTTCAGCCATTTTTCATTTTCTGTAAATAAATGCTCTAAATGAGAATATTTTTATTTGGAATTTGGGAGAAATGTTGTCTGTAGTTTATAGAATAAAACAACAATGTTCATTTTACTCAAACATAAACCTATAAATAGCAAAATCAGAGAAACTGATTCAGAAACTGAAATGATCTCTTTATTTTTTACAGAGCTGTTTAAGTTAAGTATCTAGTTCTCTTTACAGTAAAGGCAGTTACTCCAAAAAAAACAGGATAGATGCTTTTTAATAGCTTAATTGATTACAGAAGAAACTATACATTAATTTTGTCCATGTAGTGTGTGCATTGTCAACTTATGCCTGGACAAGCTTTAGTCACACTCTGTTTTCTGTAATGTTTTTTTTTTTTCTCATTTCTGATGTTTGTGTATGTGTGTGTGTGTGTGCAGGTTCTCCAGTATAAGAAGAAGTGCAGTGATTTGGAGCAGTCTCTGTTGGAGAGGTCGTCTGATATGGACCAGAACAGACTGAGTGTGAGTAACCTCAGATATCCAGCCAGAATTCATAGATGCATCATTAATGACAGGCCACCTTGAACCAGAGGCAGCCAAGGAACCTCAGTCCATGATACTCCCACCCCCATGTTTAACAGTTCATATTAACTGATATTAGAAAGCACTAAAAAAAGCATTTTAATTTTCACCTAAATCATCTGTTCCGGAACTTTCTCTCCACAGAACATTCATGCAATAAACTTCTTCTGGCTTATCATGTGATAAGATGAGCAGGGCTGTGTTCCTTTTTGGGGAGGAAATAATGATTTCCTCCACACTATTCTCACACATACACGTTTTACAGGGAGACATGTCCAGTAATGGTCAGCGGCGTGAGGAGGACGAGCCCAGCAGTGAACTGGAGACAGCTCTTATTCGTCTCGAGGAGGAACAGCAGAGGTTAGTTCTGTCTCACAAACACAGCTTTTTTGCAGCTTGTTCCAATATTAGCTGTTCTGAGACACACTTAAGACAGATACAAATTCTATAACTCGAAAATCTCTACTTCAGGAGGTGGGCTGAGACACACTTAAGATAGATACAAATTCAATCATTTAAACCATTACATTAGTTGATCTGAGACACACTTAAAACAGATACAAATCCTATAACTCAAATTACTTCAGGAGGTGGTCTGAGACACACTTAAAACTGATACGAATCCAATCACTTAAACCATTACATTAGCTGAACTGAGACACACTTAAACCGATACAAATCTCATCACTCAAACCACTTCAGGAGATGGTCTGAGTCACACCACTTAAAACTAATAACTCAAACACATCTACTTCAGAAGGTGGTCTGAGATGCATTTAAGCGAAACTCAAAGTGTGTGTGTGTGTGTGTGTGTGTGTGAGCAGAAGCAGCAGTCTGTCAGCGGTGAACGCAATGCTGCGTGAACAGTTGGAACAGGCCAGTCTGGCCAATGAGGCGCTGAGCCAGGACATACGCAGGCTCACTGCTGATTGGACCAAAGCGAGGGAGGAGCTGGAGCAGAGGGAAGCTGACTGGAGGAGAGAGGAGGAGGTGGGGCCACAGATAGATCTCAGAGAAGCGCTGCCAATAGAATAGGACTATGTGGAGTAGGGCTGCACAATACATAGTTTAAGCATCGTCATCGCGATGTGAGCATGCACAATAGTCAAATCGCAGGATGTATGATGTCACTTAAGGCAATCAAATCAAACACGTCATGTTGCAATGTTTTGATTCTCGACACAAGAAGTAGATACAGAGTGCTGTCTCTGTGTCTGTGTGAGTGACAGGCTGCTGCTGCCTGAGAAGCGTGAAGGGAACACACAACAATGTGTTCCCTGAAATGATGGAGCTCCATAAAACACTAATTCTCATTTTGCTGAATGCAATCAAATCCTCACAGCAGTGCTCCAAAATTTGAAAAATAGAGACAGCAGAGACAGTAACTCCAACAAAAGTTGTCCCAGTACTTTTGTGCATGTGTATTTTTCTACTGTTTAATAATTGTATGTTTATCCCACTCAGTTACTGATCATTTCCTTCTTCATCTGTTTCCTCTGCAGTCCTTCCATAACTACTTCAGCAGTGAGCACAGCCGTCTGCTGGCTCTGTGGCGGCAGGTCGTGGGCTTCCGCAGGAGTGTGTGTGAGCTGAAGAGCGCCACCGAGAGGTTGGAGGCAGCAAATGTTCACATTCTTGTTTGCACTAAAATTCATTGCATTTTAAATTTTACTTACTTTTCAACTTTGGTTTAAAACAACTCATAATGATGAGCTTCGGTCAAAAACCCTGAGGACCATAATCAGTACCATATTTTTGCATTATAAGGTGCACTTAAAAAAATCTTCAATTTCCCCAAAAATTGTCAGCCACTCTGCTGAAGTACAGAGTTATACAGGAGTTTCAGTTTAGTTCTTCAGCAGTATTAGCATTAGCTGCTAACCGTGCTAAGCGCTAGCTCTTTCCCTGTTCAGAGGTGAATATTATCGGCCTGTAGCCTGCTGCTAACCCCGGCTAGCACTGCTGGAGCAGCATTAGCATTACCTGATAATAGTTGCTAATGCTAAAGCTCCAGCTTTAGTGGAAATCTGGAAATCTAAGCTTACTGTAAATGAACAAAAGCAGTTTACTTACCCAAATAAACAGTTTTCAGGAGATAAATCTGTGTAGATAAATATCCAGCATTCTTTTGACTTGTATAACTCTGAAACTTCTGAAATGTTTATTTTTTAGAAATTACTGTCTTCTTTACTTAACTTAATCAAGCTTAGCTTTACAGATCTCGCCACCCAGCAACAAAACCTGCTGACTAAAAAGGAAAGCATGGCGATGCATTAAATGCGCCTTATAATCCGCAAAAAAGGGGAATCTTTAATAGACTAGTATGTGATTTTTGATGCTCTCTGACTCACTTTTAGGTAGAAACATGAAAAACTGAATTAGCAGCCAGATTGAAACCTCTGTTTATCTCTGTCTGTCTCTCTCAGGGACCTGTCTCACATGCGTAACGAGATGTCTCAGGTGTCTCAGACAGTGCAGCTGCAGTGTGTGGGGGTGTGTGTAGCGGTGCGCAGTCGTGAGGACGGCTCGGCGCTGGTTCTGGAGCGCGAGGCGGCGCAGAGGACCGCTCTGGAACAGCAGCTCAGAGAGAGAGTGACGGAGATGATGAACCTGCAGGCCAGGAGCGACTCTGAGAGAGCTGAACTCAATAACAGGTCAATACTGCAGCGGATTATACACATATATTAATATTAGTGCTTTAAAATATATAGTTGTATTAATCACAGAAATATATCTGGCAGTTTGGGAGGAGAAGCTGTTTTAAAACCGACTGGCTCTGGTCTTCATTGTTAAAGAAACTCTAGCTCCATATTCCACATTCAACGACTTATACATATACATTTATATATATATATATATGTGTGTGTGTGTGTGTGTGTGTGTGTGTATATGTGTGTGTGTGTGTGTGCTGCACAGGCTGGCGGAGGCTGTACGGGAGGTGGAGAGACTGAAGGCTCGAAAAGAGGAGAGAGAGTATGAGGTGGCATCGCTCACCAGGAAACTGGAGGTGAGAACAGTTTAAATCCTGTTTAGCTTTAATATAGTCTTCAGTATTACATTTACAAGGAGCTGTATCCAAACTTTTGATTGGTTCTGAATTTGCATGAATCTATATTGTGATATACTACAGAATAAAAAATATTGTATTATTTATCAGGTACATTAGAAGTGTAATATAAATGAGCTAAATTTGGACTTTATAGTTGTCTTGGCTCATCCGCTACATGTGATGTCAGTAGAAAACTGTGTGGCTATTTTACACAGTGTGTGTGTGTGTGTGTGTGTGTGTTCAGGAGCAGAGTGGAGATGAAGAGTCAGAGCTCATGTCACTGAGAGCTCACACTGAAACTCTGCTGGACACACTGAGGGACATCGCTCAGGTGACTCACACTTTTTAATTTGATTAATGTTTGTATATTTGATTTTAAAATTATTAATTATGGTTGTGCCATTGCAAATGGGGTACCACAGCAACCACCTGCCACACTGTAGCACCCGTTTTTCACCTATCAATACTTTTACAAACACTTAAATCAGCTGTATATTATTATTTATTTAGTGTTATTGACAGTCATCTGATTGTCATCTTCTCCCTCTCAGGGTTCCCGCGGGTTCTTAAAAAGCCTTAAAATGTCTTAAATTAAAATTTAGATTTTTAAGGTCTTAAATTGTCTTAAATTTACTGTAAATTTGCTGTAGGTATTGCATTTTTAGATGGTGCATTTAATGCCAGTGGGAAAACACATACTAACATTAGTGGCGAGTTACCAGGGATAGAACTAATGTTAGCGGAGAGCTAGCTAACATTAGCGGTGAGCTAGCTAACGTTACTGGGAAGAGCACTAAGGTTAGCGTAGAGCTAGCTAACATTAGCGTAGAGCTAACTAACGTTAACGGAGAGAGAACTAAGATTAGTGGAGTTAACATTAGCGGCGAGCTAGCTAACGTACTATTGTTAGCGGTGAGCTAACGAACATGCTAACATGTTTTGCATCACAATAGAACAAAATTAAAAAAGAAAACTGATGAGAAATAGGAAACGTTAAGTTTTATTTTTCAATACAATAATTTAGTTTTCTACTTGACTATATTTGGGTCTTAAATTATATTTATTGTCTTAAAAAGTCTTAAAAATCATTAAATTTGACTTTCAAAATGGAGCAAGAACCCTGTCTTTCTCTCTCTGTGATTCAGGCGATGTTATCTGACTCAGACTCTGGGGTGTTATCGTCCACGATGGAGGGGGATTCAGAGAACAGCTCATTATCTCTATTACCCTTCCTCCGCTCCCCCTCCCCCCAGCGCCCCTCGTCCCCCCGAAAACCCTCCGTCCCCCCGCTCCCAGAGTCCAGCCTCTCCGCCCTGCGCTCCATGGTGACCAGCAGACAGCTCCAGCTACAGGTATATACAGTATATGTGTATATATACACTCTCAAACTCTTTAATATGCAATACTTACAATTACTACATTATTACAGACCTAGGGACCCTATTTTAATGATCTATAGTTCAGCCATCAACTGTGTGCACCGTGCAGCCTGATTTAGAGAGTGTCAGTGTGTCTTCGCTATCGTAACGGCGGGAAAAGTACATCTTGCGCAGCTCAAAACGTGCAAAAGGCATGTACTACATCTCTTAATTAATCATGGGTGTGGTTAGTTTTGGGCGTAATGTGAAATAAACCAATAAGAGTGTCTTTTGCTCATCATTACCTTTAAGAGCCACTTGAGCTCTGACTTGGGTGGATTGCTATTTTACCGGCGCAGCTACCTGGACCTGTCCAACGCTTCTCAGCAGAGGAAACTGACCTGCTCGTTCACAAATGTGAAGATGCGCCAGAAGCTATTTTGTATTCTGGTTATTGTTAATGTAAAAGTTGGGTTTGTGCACTACCGCATGTTTATGTGGGTGTAATAAGCGGGGGTCTATATGCATTAAGTGTACGGTGTTGCATGTGTTGCCAAGGTAGCAATAAACGTCTGACTGTTGACGTCTGTATAGGTTGTATTCAGTCAGTGGACACAGAGCACCTGTGTTTTGCGTTGCCAAGATAGCAATATTCCAGAAATGTACCTGAACACATCTCACTTCCAGACCACCACGCCCATCAGTGTAGATATATTCAGAAGCGCTGTTGCTATTTAAACGACTCAAACTGTTGGCAGGGTGTAAGATAGCAATGAGCATCAGGACGAACCTTGTGCAGGGTGTAATATAGGGCCCACAGCTTGTCTATTTCCCGATGAGAAGTATTGCCAGTAGAATAGGACTACAGGAGGAAAAGCAGGATTCAATCTTTTTTTAATAACCTGATACAGAACTCTTGGGTTTATTTATCTGTCTGTTTGTCCATCCGCAGGAGGTCAGAGGTCGTCTGCAGTCTGCGCAGTCCTCTCTGCAGCAGCTGCGCAAACAACTGGCAGAGGCGGAGTCTGGGAGGCGGGAGGCGGAGCTACGGGTGCAGGCGATGCAGGGGGAGCGGGACGATGCTCAGAGAGAGAGAGAGACAGCTGTGAAAGAGAGAGACAGGATGCGTCAGGAAAGAGAGAAAATCAACAGGTAGCACACCTGCACTGAAGTTATACAGAGTGTTTTAGCCCAGACTACAAAGTAGTATGGCAACCAATCAGATGCATGCATATTTATGTGTTTAAGAATTTACACTGTGTGTCCAAATGTTTGCGGACACCCCTGCTGATGAATGCATTCAACCACTTTATACTGCACCCACTGCTGACACAGATGTGCAAATGCACACATATGCTAGCTTGTATTATATGCTAGTCATTGTAAAGAAAGTACTGCCAATAGAATAGGAACTGTGTCCCCAGGAATGATGGAGCTGAATACAGTATAAAAATCAGCAGTATATCTGTAAATAAACCCACACAGATACAGGTGCAGTAATGACACTGATGCTGTACCGATCTCTCTCTCGGCTGCAGTGAGAGGGACGGGCTGCAGAAGGCGGCTCAGGCTGCGCAGACGAGAGCAGAGCTGCTGCAGCTGGAGTGTGAGAGGCTTCAGCAGGCTGCAGCGTCTGCACAGAGAGAGAGAGACCACGAGAGAGAGGAGAGAGAGGCGGCCGTGCAAGAGAGAGAGCGCGCCAAAGCTGAGACCCTGAGAGTGTGAGTCTCACACACACACATATATATATATACACCCAGAAACACACACACAGTGTTTTCTACCAATTTCAGACCAAATATGGAAGTTATATTAATGTCGATACTGCAGTATGTACAGGACATACAGTGGATTAAAATTCATTCATTCTCTGACCCAAAGTTCAGTGAAAAAGTGTGTCACGGAAAAGTGTGTCACAGAAAAGTGTGTCACGGACACGTTCTGGGAATCGTGGACAGCTTGTAAAAAATAAGTACATTTCCTAAAAATAATAAACATAATTATTGTTTTTTTTCGCACTATAAGGCGCACTTAAAATCCTTTTATTTCCCAAAAAGAGTATTATCAGCCTGTAGCCCTGTTTCTAACCCCAGCTAGCACTGCTGGAGCAGCGTTAGCATTAGCCGCTAAGTGCTAGCTCTTTCGACGTTCATAGATGAGTATTATAGGCCTGTAGCCTGCTGCTAACTCCGGCTATAACTGCTGGAGCAGCACTAGCATTATCGGCTAACCTCTCTAAGCGCTAGCGTTAATGCTAATGTTCCAACCTTAGTGCTGGAGAAATTAGAGAATCTAAGCTCACTATTAATAAATGGAAGCTCTTTACTCACCCAAAAAAACAGGTTTCGGTTGAGAGTGTCTGGATGAGTGGTGAGTGAAAATGGTTGTATGTTAAACGTGGTTGTAAAGCGTAATTGGGTATCTAGAAAGTTGCTATGTATGTGTGGTTTCATTCATTTCATATTTACTATTTATTTAGATGTATTTATTGTGTGTGTATGTGTGTGTTTGTATGTGTGTGTGTGTGTGTGTGTACAGTCAGACTCAGTGGAGTCAGAGTGAGACTCGTGGAAGCTCTCAGCGCTCTGAACTGGCTGCAGTGAAGGAGGCGCTCCAGCAGGGGGAGATAGAGAAGCAGCTGCTGGAGGCGGAGAAGAACCAGCTCACTGATGCTCTGAGCAGAGTATGGATTATTTAATTATTTTATTATACATATAACACATGCATATACTCACATATACACACACACACATGTATAATATCTGAAATGCCTGTTACAAACCCTTTAAAATGCCTCTAACTAGAATACAGTCTTGGTGCCAGTAACTAGGGACCATTAAAAACGTTTCTTTTACTTTAAAATTGTTATACTATCTTGACGTGTGTGTATTTTATATGTAGGCAGAGTCCAGTAATGCTGAGTTAACAGTGCTGGTAGCGAAGCTGCACTCTGAGGAAGCTGCACTGAGGGATTCCTTGGCTAAAATGGGCGGCATGAACGAAAGCCTGGCCCAGGACAAATCTGACTTGAACAGCATCATCATACAGGTAACACACACACCTCAGCTACAGACTAGTAGCTCTCCAGCCCAGAGGGTTGTTGAACCGCATTGCAGAACGGTTGAATTCAAAGTAGGTAAACTCAAGAAGAAAGAAAAAAAAATTAAATAAACAATCAAACCCATGCTGTCAGGGTCGTGATCTAATACACTACCGCTGCCCCTGCTAGTGAATTGGGAAATGGCTGGGAAAAAAATGCCCTTATAAGGAGGGTGGAAACTAAAGTCACACCGAGCGCAACAGAGAGCTTCTGATATGATGATCTAGGGGGGTATCTTGTACAGTATGACAGTCAGTCACCTCTAGTAGTAATACGAGGGACACCAACAGCTCAAGTAATACTGTATGTACAGGACATCCTGCAGCCTTCTGTGTTGCCTCATATGACAGGGCTTTTATGTTAATATTGTGTCTGTGTTCGTTCAGCTGGAGGAGGAGAAGAGTGTCCTGCTGACCCAGCGGAGAGAGGCGGAGCAGGAGAAACTGACCATCAGAGACGAGCTGGTGCGTCTGGAGCAGGACCGCCTGGAGCTGGACACCGCCCGCCTCGCTCTGCACCAACAGCTGCAGGAGTCTGAGCTGCTGAGGGCGGGGCTGGAGGCGGAGCTTCAGATGATCAAAGCTGACAGGCAGAAACTACAGGAAAAAGTCACACAGGTGAGTCCATATAAATATAATAGAAACAGTGTGAGGGGCTACTGAAGTGTGCAGATTAAAATAGTATAGATAATTATACAATATTTATAGATTTTCTGCACTGATGTGGGATTAATAAACAATTAACCTTATTTTATCTTATTTTATCTCTCTGTTTGCCTGTGTTTGTTTTTATTCTACAGCTGTGTGGTGAGGTGAGCTCCCTGGGGGCGGAGCTCGGCATGGTCCGTGGTGAAGGGGAGCGACAGGGTGTGGCTCTGGAGGAGGCGGGGCGAAGCAGGGCGGAGCTTGCCAGGGAGAGGGCGGGGCTTGTGGTCCAGCTAACAGCATCTGAGAGAGAAAACGCCGCACTGACTGAAGAGCTGACTGCACTCAGGTACACACAGAGAGAGAAACAGAGGGGATTATTTTAGTGATCTATAGGCTAGTTGTGAACTGTGCACTGTGCAGCTTGATTTAGGGCGTGTCAGTGTGTCTTTGCTATCGTAACGACGGGAAAAGTACACCTTGCGAAGCTCAAAATGCACAAAAGGCATGTATTAATTCTTTTAATTAGTCATAGGTGTGGTTCATTTTGGTTGTAATGTAAAAATAAACCAATCAGCATGTCACTGATTGCCATTTACTTTAAGAGACAGGTGAGCTCTGAATTTGGCGGATTGCTATTTTTACAGCACAGCTACCTGGACGTGTCCAACACCTCTAAGCAGAGGAAACTGTCCTGCTTGTTCACGCTGTGATTTACGGGAACAGCAGTGTTATTTTATTTAGTATTCTGTTTATTGTTGATGTAAAAATTGAGTTTGTAAAAAATAGAGTAAATGTATGGCACGCTGTTGTTGCCAAGGTAGCAATGAACGTCTAAACCTGTGTTTTTTTAATTGCCAAGATAGCAATGCGGCACTAATTTACCTGAACATACCTAATTTTGCACGCAAGAAAGAGAATAAAACAATGTCGATTTCATTGGTTGGTATGGATTTGTACAGTCATATGACTGATGAAGCTGTTTTTTAGGATTAGCGTTATCAGCAATAATATTGATTTAAGAATTCTCTTATAGTTTCTGGGCTTCTTAAATAATAATTATCCATTTTTCTGTGTGTGTGTGTTTGTGTGTGATGTGTGTGTGTGTGTAAGGTCGGAGAGGGAGATGCTGGAGGCGAGTCTGTTCGAGGTTCAGCAGCAGCTGGTGCAGCTGGAGTCTCGCAGAGAACAGATCGAAACAGAAAACAACAGCCTGCGACTGCGCAGCGAAACGAGCACAGGTATACAAAACACACAACAGCAATGTTATTATATCATTAAAAGTGAGCTGGGGCTCAGGGTGGAGATCGCTGGCTTGAATCCTGGTCATGCAGCTTGCCATCAGCTGCCAGAGCCCTGAGAGAGCACAATTGGCCTTGCTCTCTCTGGGTGGGTACAGTACAGCAGATGACGCTCTTTCCCCTCATCACTCCTAAGGTAATGTGGATCAGCACAAAGCTGCATCTGTGAGCTGATGTATCAGAAATGATACACTGTTGCTGCGCTTTCCTCCGATAATCCCGTATTAATTCCATGCAGTCCATAAGCTTAAATAGAGCTCAAATCTGATATAATATTAACGACTAACTGAGCCCCTTCTTTATCCCTCTGTTCTGGTTCTGCAGCCGAACTGAAGCGTTTGCGCGCGGATCGAGAGAACGTCGTTGCTCAGGGAGAGCGAGAACGGGCGGGGCTTAAACAGGCACTGGCCGACGCCCAGCAGGAGGCGCAAACCGCTCTCCGCAATGTTCTGAACGACCACCAGGAGGAGCTAGAGAGACTCGCTAGTGAGAAGGTAAGAGCTGTTTTCTGAAGTATCTTAAAAGTGTTAAATAAACCAAAATACTCTGATAAACCTATCCTGTACTGATGAGTGCCAGTTTCATCATCATATCGCTTTTGATGGTGTTTTTTTGGATTAGAACATTACTCAAATATTCACTATTCACTGTATACCTGTAACTCTACCTCTTCACTACTTTACTTTAACTGATGCTCTCAAACACTTTATTAAGAGACAAGAAATTCAAGTTATTAACTCTTGATGAGTTCAGCACAGCTGTTAACTGAAAGCCTGAATTCCAGGAGACTCTACCTCATAAAGCTGACTGAGAAAATCCAGCAGAGATGTGCAAAACTGATCATCTAAACAAATATCTATGATTAAATTAAACAAGCTTTCAGTGTTGGCAATGTGGATTATAAAGGTTGTGTTTTCTGTATGTTAGTTGTATGTATTTTGTTAAAGAAATCTCTGTGTGTGTGTCCTGTAGGAGGCGCTGCGCTGCAGTCTGGAGGCCGAGCAGGAGGGGGCGCTGCGCCGGCTGAGGGAGGAGTTGGAGGAGCAGCTGCGCAGGATGGAGAGAGAGAGGGAGGAGCTACAGGAGGAGATTCGAACTCTACAGCACCAGAGAGACCAGCGCCTCCTGCAGGCTGAGAGTGAGAAACAGCAGGTGAGAGAGAAAACCTTTTAGATAGAGTGTGGAAATTAAATACGGCATCGTTTTTATATTATTTAACTCACTCCGGTCCTCTGGTTCTCCGGTTCTGTGCAGGCGCTGTCTCTGAAGGAGACGGAGAAGGCCATGCTGTCGGAGAAGGTCTGCTCTCTGCAGGCTGAGCTGGGAACTGCAACGCTGGAGGTGGAAAAGCTCAGCAGAGAAGCTCAAAACCTGAAGGACCAGGAGAGGGTACATATTAATGCATTTTTTTTAGTAACAAGTAATCTAACGCATTACTATTTACTTTTTTTTCCATTTTACTATTTTTACTATTTACTTGAGCATCACGACCACGGCCGAGAGACTTTTAAAATCAAGTCATCCATAAAGTAACTTAGTTTACTTAGTTTTTTCCAGTTTTCTACCCATTTGCCACAGCCAATTACCCAACCCACTCCTTAGGACTTGCCCTATCACTAGTGATGCTACAACACAAGGAGGGTAAAGACTAGCACACGCCTCCTCCGATACATATGAAGTCAGACTCCGCCTCTTTTTGAACTGCTGCTGATGCAGCATTACCGAGTAGCATCACAGTGCTAACACTCGTAGGAAAGCCCAGTGACTCGGTTCTGATACATCAGCTCACAGATGCAGCCTTGTGCTGATCCACATCACCCTAGGAGTGATGAGGGGTACGAGCGCCATCTACTGTACTGTACCCACCCAGAGAGAGCAAGGCCAATTATGCTCTCTCAGGGCTCCGGCAGCTGATGGCAAGCTACATGAACAGGATTCAAAACAGCATTTGCCTGATCGTAGTAGCAGCGCTGCACCGCTTGTAGTCCCCAGCTTAATAGATACAGCAGTTAGTGTTCTCCTCCAAGCGTGTTGAGCTGTAGTGTTGTTGCATTACTGTCACTTTGAATAAAAGATATTTGGTGAAGAATGCTTTTAATGTGATTCGGAAAAAAAAGCTTTCCTAACTTCCACCCTTTTAGTGCTTGTTGCATCATATATATGTGTGTGTGTGTGTGTGTGTATGCAGGTTGCAGTTGCTGCTCTAAGCGTGGAGCTTCAGGAGCTGCGGCTGCAGTTGGAGGAGACGGTGAGCTCACACAGCCGAGAGCTGCGCAGACTGCAGGAGAACTGCACAGACCAGCAAACCCGTGCAGACACCACACTGAGAGAGGTACTGCTTTATACACACACACACACACACACACACTCATACAGGGGCTGGACAATGAAACTGAAACACCTGTCATCATTTTAGTGTGGGAGGTTTCATGGCTAAATTGGAGCAGCCTGATGTTCAATCTTCATTAATTGCACATTGCACCAGTAAGAGCAGAGTGTGAAGGTTCAATAATCAGGGTAAGAGCACAGTTCTGCTCTAAATATTGCAATGCACACAACATTATGGGAGACATACCAGAGTTCAAAAGAGGACAAATTGTTGGTGCACGTCTTGCTGGAGCATCTGTGACCAAGACAGCAAGTCTTTGTGATGCATCAAGAGCCACGGTATCCAGGGTAATGTCAGCATACCACCAAGAAGAACCAACCACATCCAACAGGATTAACTGTGGACGCTGTAAGAGGAAGCTGTCTGAAAGAGATGTTCGGCTGCTAACCCGGATTGTATCCAAAAAACATAAAACCACGGCTGATCAAATCACGCAGAATTCAATGTGCACCTCAACTCTCCTGTTTCCACCAGAACTGTCCGTCACCACAATCAATTATTGTGCTCTAAAACCAGGTGTTTCATTTTCATTGTCCAACCCCTGTACACTCCTTTCACCTCCACTGTGGGTTTCTCAGCTGGAGGAGTGTCGGGGTCTGCTGGTGGTGTGTGAGGAGAGCCGAGACGGTGCCAGGCGGGACGTCCTGGAGCTGGAGAAGCGCCTGTGTCAGATGCGGGACGGCGGGGAGGGGCACCGGAGAGACGCCGTGGAGCTGCGGCGCTCCCTCAGTGACATCACCAAAGAGAGAGACGCTCTCAGCCAATCAAACGGCCAGCTGAGGGACGCCCTCAGGGCTGCGGAGAGCGAGCGAATCAGGTGAGCTTCATCATCATTAAACACCACGATTGGGCTCAGAGTGTTCCATCGGGCCACTATGATCGGGAGATTGATGGTTCGAATCCCGGTCATGCAGCTTGCCATCAGCTGCTGGAGCCCAGAGAGAAAAAGTACAACTGGCCTTACTCTCTCTGGGTGGGTACAGTACAGTAGATGGCGCTCTTTCCCCTCATCACTCCTAGGGTGATGTGAATCAGCACAAGGCTGCGTCTGTGAGCTGATGTATCAGAACCGAGTCGCTTCGCTTTCCTCCGAGTGTTAGCGCTGTGATGCTACTCAGCAATGCTGCATCAGCAGCAGTTCAAAAAGAGTGTCTGTAGCACCATGCTATACTCAGCAATACCATAGCATTCACCTGGGATACCATATCAACCTTATTAACCACCTAAAACCCAATATTAACTGATGGTTGCTGCGAATTTGCTAGATTATTTTTATTACTTGGCATATATAGTGTATATTGCTGCCAGGTGGTGGCTATGGTATCTCAGTTGGTTGCTGTTGTGTTGCTAGGTGGTTACAAGGTCTAGGATAAGTAGATGCTAGAAGGGTGCTACAGGCTATTCCAGATAGTTGCTATGATCTTGCTTAGTGGTTGCTAGGGCAGTGCAAGTTGTTAGCTGGGTGGTTGCTATGGTATCTCAGGTGCTGTCACGTATTGATTCTATTGTATTGATCTGTATTGTTGTTTAATTGGGTAGATTTATTGTATTGATTAAATTGAATATTGATTAGATTTGGTGTTTTAACTGTAGTTATCGTTGATAAACCGGTCTGTATTTATTCTCTTGCTGTATTGATGATTTTTTCAGTGTGAAGCGTCAGTGTGAGGAGAAGGAGCAGCGTCTGACCGTGCAGGATGAGACTCTGGCGTCTGCGCAGAAGGAGGTTGGGGAGCTGCGCAGTTGCCTGAGGGAGGTTGAGAGATCACGGCTGGAGGCCAGGAGGGAGCTGCAGGAGCTGCGCAGACAGGTATACAGGCTGTACTTTAACAGTATCTGTGTTTTAATAAACGGTGGACACCTGCTGACGGTGTTCCTCCTCCTGTGCAGGTGAAGGTGGTGGACGGGGAGCGGGAGCAGAAAGGCAGGGAGGTGGCAGAGCTCCAGGCTCGTCTGTCTCTGGAGGAGCAGAGGGAGGAGGAGCGAGGGAAGGAGCTTTTCTCCCTCAAACAGAGGCTGGCCGAGGCAGAGGCAGGCAGGAACTCCCTCAGAAAAGAGGTAAAGAGAAGAACACCTGAGCAGTTCACAGAAAATCTCACGATATTTACTATTTTGCAATACTTGATATATTGTATCACAATTCTCTACGAAACTTTAGAGCATATAGTTTTCTTGGTGTTTCAGTTTCACAGAATTTCACAACTAATATTCTACACCAAAGGTTTATTAACCCTATTCATTTGGTTATTGCGGCACCACGTGTAGTAATGAAGCAGAAACTAATAGGTCAAATTGGGGGCGAGTCTTATATCATAAGACCACATGACTCATTTATAACGAGAACACACCAGAAAACTAAACGCAGGCAAGAACTAGTGATGCCATGCCAGAGAATCTCTAGAGAGGTGAATACGCACTTAAAGTGAGTCCACAGTATAAATATATGGAACACATAAAGCACTTGAGCAAAATCTTGTTTTCTTGGGTTTATCTGCTTTAAATTGAACTGTTCTGTAAATGGGTTCAACAACCCTCTGGGCTGGAGAGCTACTAGTCTATAGCATTTCATCCCATTACACTTAATTTTACAAAACAGTTTTTTTTGCGTGGTCTGCCACGTAATGGCTTGAAAAATATCTGGCCCGCGGCCAAACTTAATTGCCCCTGCTTTAGAGTGTCTGTTTTAATAAAAATACCCATATTTGGTGCTACGTATCGATAATGTATTCCAAACGAAATCCATACAAAATATCGCAATATCAATATTTTGTTCCACCCCTACAGATAACCCTCTCTCTCTCTCTCTCTCTCTCTCTGTCTGTCTGTGCAGCTGACCTCCCTGCAGAAGTGTTTGTGTGACAGCGAGTGTGTGTGGCGCGGCTGCGAGCGGGACCTAGCTGCGCAGCTGCAGGAGGCGCGAGGCTGCGAGAAGAAGCTGCAGGACGAGGCGAGGAATCTGTCCCTGCGGGCGCAGACTGCGGCCTCCGCCTCCGCCCAGATCCAGCTGCAGCTGAGCGAGGCCGAGGGCCGGCTGGCCGCCACGGAGGCGGAGCTAACGCGCTCGGAGGCGGGGCGACGGGACCTGGAGTTCAGGCTGATCAGCCTGCAGTCGGCGCTCACTCGCACGCTGGGCATCAGCGCGGGGGGGCGGGCCAGCCGCGGACGCAGCCCTATAGGCTCCTCCCACTCCTCCTTAGCGTCCGGGGTGGTCCTGCGGAGGAGGAGCGTGTCCCCGCTGCGCTGCTCACTGTCGCCCCCTAAAGGTGAGGAATGTAGTAGGGACGCAACGGTTCACTTGCCATGATCATGCAGCTGAGAAAATTTTAATTAGTTTAATTAGCCCTCAAATCTTAATTAATTAGCACTGCAGTTATGAGTCTAATGTAGCTTAGAAATAGTTAAAAACATTAATATACCTCCAATTAGCACCAGAGTTACAAGTTCTGCAATTTTATACCCCACCAGTTAGCGCTAAAAGTATAAGGCTAATGCAGCTAGCAAGTAATGGAAGCCTATAAAGCTCCATGAACATCTGTATGACTTTTGAATGTGAATGATAATTGCATTTAATATAATTCTTTCTTTTTTTTCTCTCTCTCTGTCTCTTTCTCTCTCTCAGACCCGGTGGATAAATCCAGTCCTGATAACACTGTAGCATCTCGTCCTTTATCTCCAGAAAGAGGAGACACTCCTGTTCCTCTCCTTCTACCTGAACTCGACTCAGAATCAGTTCGTAACGGCCTCAGAGACTTCCTGCAGGAGCTCCGGGAGGCACAGAGAGAGAGGGTACGACACACACACACACACACACACACACACACCTTTAATAGATAAAATAAGGCAGAAACTGGAAGATTTTGTTATATTTTTATCCTAATTCTATTTTGTTTGTCGAAACAAGGTTTCTAAATATTAGAAGACATTTATTTAAAAGTAAACTTGTATTGGTATTTAAAGTAAATTGTACATTTATATATAAGTGTATGTGTGTGTGTGTGTGTGTGTGTATAAAGGATGAAGCTCGGACCCAATGTGGGGCTCTGCAGAGGGAACTGGAGGAGGTAACAGGAGAACGAGACTCCGCCCAGGACCGCCTCTCTCAGCTCCATAACACACTGCAGGAGTGTCAGGAAGGTAAATCACAAACACATTTAATGCTTTAAAGCTTTTTGGTTAATGTTAGCATTAGCAACACAGCTAACTGCTAATTGCGGCTAACGCATACTTACTACTGAACCTAATTCTAACTGATAAAAGGAAGCATCACATAAACAACAGCAGAGCAGACCGCATTAAACCAATCAGAGCCTTGCTTTATTTTTTTGCTCCACCTACTGTATAATCTAATTTATAGGGATAACAAGACATGTATAAAGTACTAAAGACCTAGACGTTCTCCACCACAAAAAGTTGTGCCAGTAGTTTTCAAAAAGTAGTTACTGAGGTGATTTTTGCTGTTGCTTGGCAACCACTGATATATAGTAATATAGGTAAAGGGAAACAACTGTGCATTATCAGTTACAGATGAAATCCAATCATATTGTGTGGGTGGAGCTTATTGCTGTATAGTAATAGATAGTTTTCAATACTGCATAGGACCTATTTATCAAAGCATTGACACACTAGATTTTTACTTATTTAGTATTATATATGCATAATTGTGCATAATTATATATATATGTGTGTGTGTGTGTGTGTGTGTGTGTGTGTGTTTTCCAACTTCCCACAACAATATACAAACTACACTAAACTACTCATCCACCATCACTTCAATAAATAATTAATTAGATAAATAATTCATACATTCTATGTGAAACAGAATTATTGAAATCCCCACAATTTCTGTTTGTTTTGTTAGTCCATATGCTTGTCTGTACTTGTGTTTATCTGTTTGTTTTGGTACATTTATGGAGGTCTATAATACTATTACATAATGCACAATTATGCATGCACACATACACACACACACACACACATACACATACACAAACTATGTGTACTTTATGTGTTCATTTATATTTTGGTTTAGTTATTATTGTTGGTATTGTTGTAATTATTACTATTATTATTATTATTATTATTACAATTATGTAAAACAAAGTGTGTGTGTGTGTGTGTGTGTAGGTAAGCGTGGTGTGGACAGCAGGTTGAGCTCCACTCAGGCGATGCTGCAGCAGCAGGAGGAGTGTGTGAGGAGAGGAGAGAGAGAGAGGAGAGCGCTCACTGAGAGAGTGAACGAGCTGGAGAGAACACTGCAGAACGCTGAGACAGAGCGCAAGCACCTGCAGGTACACACACACACACACACACACACACACACACACACAATTAACACACGAGAGTCCAAATATTTATTCAAAATTCTAATTTAATCAGCAGTTCATTCATGTTTTTTTGTCTTATTGTGATAAAAAATCACATGGCTGAAAATATATTTTTAAATTCTGATTTAGAACAATTTTATAGCTTGAATTTTAAAATTTTTACTGTAGAATTTTTTGTCAGAACTTGTTATATGGAACGCAATATATTTAATCAAAGCATTTAAAGCAAATTTGTTAAAAATGATTGTAACAGAGCAGTAGAAGCAAAAAATACACTTTTTAATGGAGCTGGTTTAGTTTTATCTCCAGCACTCCTACATTCTGTAAATAAGATCAGATTAACAAGCACATATTCACACACGCTGTCCTGTAGTGATGCTCTCAGGATGTTCAGTATATGTTATTTAGGGACTGTATGAGTTAAAGTGAAGGACAGAGTTGCGTAAAGAACTTTACACAGCTTTTAAAGGGCCTCTCACACAGACCTCACCATTGGCTGTGTTGGGTAAAACTCAGTATCGAACCTGTAGAAACACTTGCTACTAAATATAGAAGCATTGCTGTGAAAATTTGATTGCATTCAGAAATAAAAGCGTAAGTAAAGATGTAAAGTCAGGAAGTTGGATTATAAACCCTCCACATAAAGAGTGTGTGACCTCTCTCACACAGGAGCAGTGCAGTAAGCTGAGAGCGGGGGAGGTGCGATTGGAGGCGGAGAGGCGGAGACTGCGGGAAGCTCTGGAGGGGGCGGAGTCTCGGGCTACACGAGTGGAGCTGGGGAGGCGGAGCCTGGAGGGAGAGATCCAGCGTCTTCGAGTGTGTATTACTGAGCGAGAGACAGAGGCCCAGACTGCACAGGAACGACACGAAAGCATGCTCAAACAGGTACATTTTTGGTGTATTGCTATCTTGGCAAAGTAAAACACAGGTGCTCCACTGACTGAATACAACCCAGAGAGACATCAACAGTCAGACGTTCAGATCTTGGCAGTGCAGACACTCCATGCATGCTCAGCATGCGTACACCCCCACTTATTACACACACATGAACACGCAGCAGTGCACAAACCCAACTTTTACATCAAGAATAAACAGAATAAGTAAATGAGCTGCTGGAGCTCCTTCACAGCGTAAACCAGCAGCTCAGTTTCCTCTGCTGAGAAGCATTTGTTGGACACGTCCAGGTAGCTGCACCGTTAAAATAGCAATCCGCCAAAGACAGAGCTCACCTGGTTCTACTCTTAAAGGGAATGATGAGCAAGAGAAACACTGATTGTTTATTTTTAATGTAACGCCCAAAATTAACCACACCCATGATTAAGAGAGATTAAGAGAGTTAGTACATGCCTTTTGCGCTTTTTGAGCTGTCCAAGATGTACTTTTCCCATCGTTACGATAGTAAAGACACACTGACATGCCTTAAATCAAGCTGCACAGTGCACGGTTGACAAGTCGCCTGTAGATCATTAAAAGAGTACCCTGAGTGCTCAGACAAGACCTTTTATACCGTGTACAAAAATTCAACAACAGCTGTTTTGATTTTTCCATTAGTGAATTTCAATTTAGTTCCTCCCATTGTTAATTATAAGGAATAAAATCAGTGAAAATGTAGAGAAATGTTATTTTAATGCAGTTAAAGCATTAAAACATCAGCAATTTGTGGTATTAAATAATGTACATATTAATTTAAATTCATTTTGTGTGTGTGTGTGTGTATGTGTGTGTTAGGTGGTAGACGCTGAGTCTCGGGTGGCGGCTCTGCAGAGGGAGATGGACAGGCTGACGGCGGTGCTCTGTAAGGTGCAGGACGCTGAGTGTGTTCAGAGAGAGAAAGCTCAGACTGTTTCACTCACCCTGCAGGAGACCGCCGCCGCCCACAGCGCCACCCAGGGGCGACTCGCCACCCTGCAGAAGAGCCTGAGCACGGCCGAGCAGGACCGCAGACTGCTGCAGGTCAGAACATCAGTACAGTTCTTATTTCCTCAGTTATCATTCAGAACAAAGAAATTCCTGCTGGAGATTAATGTTGTTAGAACATCATAATAGATACTATTATTACTATAAATTCATACCGAGCTTGACCTTCAGATTGTAGACATTATTGTTCTGTATTCTAAGCTTCAGTTCTCTCAGTGGACTCAGTTTAAGACGGTCCAACAGGCGGAGGAATGCTGTCTTATCCTCATATTCTCAGATTTATTTAAACTCTGGATGGTTTGTTTGGTTTAGAGTGAGGGTGTTTAATACTGTGTGTCTCAGAGTGGTGGAAACTGAAATAACCATAAATATTCACAAAAATGTAAATAAACGATTTTAATAAATGTAGTTTTTAATGGAAGATTTCTGCTCATACAGAACTGTTTATATTAAATGTTAGAGACTGTGTGATATAGAGTGTGTTAGGGTGCATGCTGCACTGTGTGTGACAGTGTGTGTGTGTGTGTGTGTGTGTCCACAGGAGCGTGTGGATGAGCTGCGGGCGGCGCTGAGTGAGGGGAAACACACGGTGGCGTCTCTTACTGAGCGCGTGCAAACGCTGCAGTCTGAACTCTCACAAAGCCAACTGCGGAGAGAAGAACTCGAGACAGAGCTGTCCAACACACAGGAGGTGTGTGTGTGTCTGTGTTTAAGGCCCCTCCCATTCAGCCTACAGCAGTTTATAGCCCACCTATTCAGCCTACAGCAGTTTATAGCCCCACCCATTCAGCCTACAGCAGTTTATAGCCCACCTATTCAGCCTACAGCAGTTTATAGCCCCACCCATTCAGCCTACAGCAGTTTATAGCCCACCTATTCAGCCTACAGCAGTTTATAGCCCCACCCATTCAGCCTACAGCAGTTTATAGCCCCTCCCATTCAGCCTACAGCAGTTTATAGCCCCGCCCAATCAGCCTACAGCAGTTTATAGCCCCACCCATTCAGCCTACAGCAGTTTATAGCCACACACATTCAGCCTACAGCAGTTTATAGCCCCTCCCATTCAGCCTACAGCAGTTTATAGCCCCACCTATTCAGTCTACAGCAGTTTATAGCTCCACCCATTCAGCCTACAGCAGATTATAGCTCCACCCATTCAGTCTACAGCCGTTTATAGCCCCTCCCATTCAGCCTACAGCAGTTTATAGCCCCACCCATTCAGCCTACAGCAGTTTATAGCCCCTCCCATTCAGCCTACAGCAGTTTATAGCTCCACCCATTCAGCCCACAGCAGTTTATGGGCCCCCCTTAACTGTTTGTCTCTCTGCAGGCGCTGCGTCAGCGTAGCTCTGCCCTCTGTGAGGCTCAGCGCAGTCTGCAGGCGGTGCAGACGGAGCGGGCGAATGCAGAGGAGCGTCTGCGAGCGCTGCAGAGAGCCGTGGCCCTGCTGGAGACGGAGAAGAGGGATGCTGAGAGGCAGGCGGTGCGTCTGGAGAAAGACAAGAACGCACTCAGGAACACCCTGGATAAGGTCAGAAGGAACTTTCACGCAGCACAATTGATCAGTAAACTGGATTAATTCATCTGGATTAATCTGGATTTGGATCTATATATGTGGGATTACAATACCAGATCATTTGTACAACCCCAGAATGCTGACATATCATCCTCGTCCAATCCACCATGATCTGATACGTTAAAATAAGATATTAATGGAGAACTCTGGTGTAAAATGGACTCTTATTGTAGTAAAACATGATAAAAAACTCTTACCTTTGATGAATAGCACACCTCCGTTCTCCCACAGCGTTCTGAGATCCAAAAATTTTAACAGTTTGTCCAAACACCCTTCAGACTGGGAGATACGGGACATAATTTACCCTGATAAATCGCTTTTTACACCGTTATCCAGCTCAAAGTAGCTCCACACCTCCTTACTAGAATCCAGAGAGCTCCATGGACTTGTAGGTGTTTAAAAAAGGCCCATATTCAGGGAACATGCCAAAAGTCATGAGACAGCAACTAGTATAGAAATCAATGCAGGCTTTTAATACAAGTTCTTAATAACTAAGCTAAGCTAATTAGATAAATAAACTAAGCAATCACAAGGATATTTACCGTAGATGTGACTTTTTTTTTTGTCTGTGTGTGTGTGTGTGTGTGTGTGTGTGTGTGTGTGTGTGTGCGCCACAGGTGGAGCGTCAGAAGCTGAAGACGGAGGAGAGCAGCATGCGTCTGTCTGCAGAGAGAGGACGTCTGGATCTGTCTCTGAACACAGCAGAACAGGAGCTGCAGGACGCACAGAGACAGATATCACTGCTACAGGTACACACACACACACACACACATACACAAACACACACACTTGTGTTCGACAGTGGAAAGAGCACATCCTGTCTGTCCTCGGTGTTGTGTGTTCTCAGTGTTGTGACTCTGAAGGTGTGTGTGTGTGTGTGTGTTTACTTGCTGATCTGTTGGGAAGGACGAGTTGGTGTGTGTGAGGGAGAAGATAGCTGTGTGTCTGGTAAGTAACAGATTATACTCTGGTGTTAGTGGAGTTCAGAGGTACTCAGTCCTGTCGTCCAATCACATCCCTCGCTTCTGGTTAGCTGTTATTCAGTGAACTGAGGATGTAAATGCTGTAAAGTCTAGGAATGCACAAATAACACTTTTACCAGATTTTTTTAAGTATCTGCAGATGTAAAATACCAATACCAACTGTAATCATATTTTTCAGACTATAAGTTGGCATTAAAATCCTTTAATTTTTTTTTTAAATTGTCAGTGCATCTAATAATCCGGTGCTCCTTATGTATGAATTCTATCAGTCAGGTATTAAGGAGCAGTAAAGCAACTCCACTAAAGTACAGAGTTATAAAGGAGTTTCAGTTTAGTTCTCCAGCAGTATTAGCATAAGCTCTAGCTCTTTAGCCGTTCAGAGGTGAGTATTATCAGACTGTAGCCTGTTGCTAAACCTGGCTAGCACTGCTGGAGCAGCATTAGCATTAGTCATTAAGAGGGGAGTATGTTAGACACTAGCCTGCACTTTTACCGTATTAAAACAAGCTACGTGGGACAAACCCTGGCTTACTGGAACACTCAGGGTTCCTCAGTGTAGCGCTGTTGTGCTAATGCTCCAGCCTTAGTGCTGGAGAAATTTAGAAATCTAAGCTTACTGTAAATAAACTAAAGCACTTAACTCACCCAAATAAACAGGAGTTTTCAGGAGAGAAATCTGTGTAGATGCAAATCCAGTGCTTCTTTGACTTTGAAAGAAAGTATTTTTTTTATTACAGTTTTGTTTACTTAGCTTAGCTTTACTTAACTTAAAATCATTTCTGTGATCACATATATAATCAGTATTTGGCTGTTGAGGAGTAGGGACTGAGTATGACTGAAATAGCACTAGCTCTGTAGTGTGTCGTAGGACTTGTCCTGAAGGTGGCGCTGTAGTGCTGTAGCTCTGTATCTCCTGTCGGTTCAGTAAGAGTCAGAATCAGTGAGTCAGGCTGACTGGAGGATACCATGTGCAATGAAGGCTAATTAAAGGCAAAGCAAATAAAGGCTGGTGTGTTTTAGTGTGTGTGTGTGTGTGTGTGTGTGTGTGTGTGTATTGGGGGCATGGGGACTGGACTGGATTAGTATATGGAATCACTCTGGCCTTGAGAAACATATGCTTTCAGTTAGAATCAGAAAACACACCAACACACACTCCGCTCTCCGGTTTGGACGTATTTGGACATATTATAATTTATACTGACAGTAGAAACAGTTTTTAGGACATATTATAATTTCAGCTTTAGTGGGCGGGGATAAACTGCTGTAGGCTGCTGAACAGACAGATGTATTCAGATATGTTTTTTATTTGTGACATCAGTAAAACAATAACCCTGAACACAATAGATCCCTGTCTACATTGTTATTTTGAGGGCATTGTGCGGTGTTATGTGTTTGTTTGCTCGCGCTGCTCTAGAACACCGTGCACTGCTAATATATGACAGACAAACTCTGTTGGACATTGTATCACATGTGGAATATGTAAATGTAACACTTATTTAATATTTATATATTTAGTATATATTTAATCAATAGAACACGAGAGGGAGTGTGTTATCACGAATAACATCACGGATGATTCAGTCGTTTTTTTTACAAAATGATGAAAATAAATCAAAGAACTTTAAGAAATTCAGAATGAATATGCTTTAATATGGACTGAGCCTTCCGCCAAAAAGTAGTTCCACAACAACTGTAACAGAACTGAAACTGAACTACAAAACGGCGCTTGGTTCATACAGACTAACACCACGAAAGATAGCTCAAAATTAAAATTGGGAATAAGTGAAGATGGTAACGTTAGGAGCGTGAAATAACGCTAATACTCTCCTCTCCTGCTCCGTGGAGTCGTCTTCAGGTGAACGCTGCGCATTTTTGAGCATTTCTGCTTGTTTTGCTGGGTGGTGTTGGTTTTAGCTAGCCGGCAGGACTGTGGTTAGGTTAGCGTAGCTTGCTGTAGCTCAGCATTAGCTTAGCTTAGCTTAGCCTGGCTGGTTAGCGTTCTGGCTTTCAGACGCCAATAACCGAGCAATTTTCTTTCCCTTTTTTCCACAAAAGACAAGTGAGCGCTGCGGGCTGCGGGCCAGCATGCCGCGGCTGAGCGCTAGCCTGTGCTAAGCTAACGCCGCTGCGGGTGTCCTGTGTGTATTCGCCGTTACTCAGCAACACGTCGGCGGAGTGATACAGGTTTAGAGTGGGAAGGCTAGAACACTTCTCAACCAATCAGATTGTGAGGTCGGAACTAACTGTTGTATAATATAGTATATATTTCTTGCTTTATATTATTTTTCTACGTTATGTGGTATACTTGACGAGGAGCAAAGAACGAATTTCATTGTATAAGGAAACTTGTTTCCTTACTGCGCAGATGACAATATATGTGGGCCAATATACATTGTAATTCTCATTACTAAGCAACAGACAGTGGAACAGGATTGCTCAAAAGTTCATTAATAGTTACAACCCTTCAGGACTTCCCATATTTTCCCATGCAGTCTTTTAATGGAAGGTTTATGTCTATAAAAATCTTCAAACGCTGCTCAGAAACCTGATATAAACATTTAATATATTTTTAAGTGTGTATTAAAGGGCCAATACTACAAAAACTGAACTTATATGTTGATGTCTAATTCTTACACACATATCGCACAGGTTAATGCGTCATTCTTTAGCTTCCATGGGACATGAAAAAAGTCATGAGACACGATACTAGAACTGCTAGAAAAACTGCTAGTAAACTAAAAGCTCTCTACTATGTATAGTGCAATTTGTACAGTTTGTACATATTTTCACATATAGTTTCATACACTGGTTGGACAATGAAACACCTGTCACTTTAGTGTGGGATTTTAGGTTTCATGGTTAAATTGGAGCAGCCTGGTGTTCAATCTTCATTAATTGCACATTGCACCAGTAAGAGCAGAGTGTGAAGGTTCAATTAGCAGGGTAAGAGCACAGTTCTGCTCTAAATATTGCAATGCACACTATAAAATTATGGGTGACATACCAGAGTTCAAAAGAGGACAAATTGTTGGTGCACGTCTTGCTGGAGCATCTGTGACCAAGACAGCGAGTCTTTGTGATGCATCAAGAGCCACGGTATCCAGGGTAATGTCAGCATACCACCAAGAAGGACCGACCACATCCAACAGGATTAACTGTGGACGCTGTAAGAGGAAGCTGTCTGAAAGGGATGTTCGGGTGCTAACCCGGATTGTATCCAAAAAACATAAAACCACGGCTGATCAAATCACGCAGAATTCAATGTGCACCTCAACTCTCCTGTTTCCACCAGAACTGTCCGTCACCACAATAAATTATTGTGGTCTAAAACCAGGTGTTTCAGTTTCATTGTATAACCTCTGTATATGGCCTGTAGATGTGGATGGGTGGATATAAACGGTTATGGATGGGAATAGGGATAGATTAAGATGGTATGACTCTACTTTATGTATAGCACAATATTAATGAGAGAGTATACAACAGTTTGTACAGTTTCCACATATACCATAGTTATATATATATATATGGCCTGTATGGACTACTAGACATTAAAATATAAAGAGTTCAGTTTTATAGTATTGGCCCTTTAAAACATCTCAGATATTTTAAATGTTTATATCAGGTTTCAGAAATTGAAAAGCAGGTTGGCTGGTGTTTGGGCCTCATGCTGTGAGCTGTTGTTTATAACCCTGAGCTCTGTAGCATAGCTGACTCATGGGTTCCCTCATCCCGTGTGTGTGTGTGAGTGTGTGTGTGTGTGTGTGTGTGTGTGTAGTTGCAGGCTCGAATGCTCTGATGCTGATGTTTAGATGTTGTTCAGAGTCTTTTTTTTTCTCCACACCTGTATTTATTTACACTGGACTCCCATTTGTGTGTGTTGTGTGAGTGTGTGTGTAGAGTTGATTGTGGATGGTTCCTCAGTCTGTATGTTTGTTTTACAGGCCTAGAATATTAAAAAAGTAGTGTTACATAAATGTGTGTGTATATATTTACACATACAGCTCTGGAAAAAAAATAAGAGACCACCTAAAAATGATGAGTTTCTTTCATTTTACCAAATTTAAATCCTCTGGAATATAATCAAGAGGAAGATGGATGATCACAAACCATCAAACCACCAAACTGAACTGCTTGAATTTTTACACCAGGAGTAAAGCAGCATAAAGTTATCCAAAAGCAGTGTGTAAGACTGGTGGAGGAGAACATGATGCCAAGATGCATAAAAAAATTGTGATTAAAAAACAACCAGGGTTATTCCACCAAATATAGATTTCTGAACTCTTAAAACTTTATGAATATGAACTTGTTTTTTCTTTGCATTATTTGAGGTCTGAAAGCTCTGCATCTTTTTTTGTTATTTCAGCCATTTCTCATTTTCTGCAAATAAATGCTTTTAATATTATACAATATTTTTATTTAGTTGTCTGTAGTTTAGAGAATAAAACATCAATGTTTGTTTTACTCAAATATAACCCTATAAATTGCAAAATCAGAGAAACTGATTCAGAAACTGAATTGGTCTCTTATTTTTTTCCAGAGCTGTATGATATTGAGTGTATGTATAAATTGTGTTGTTGTGTTTTAATGTGATTTCCAGGCTCAGCTTGTGGAGATGGAAGCGTCTCACACTGCGAGCGAGCAGTCGGCCCGTCAGCGTGATGATGCTCAGAGGGAGGTGGAGCGACTGAGAGCCAATCAGAGAGAAGCAGAGAGAACGCTGGCAGCTCGAGAGAGAGCTCACAGACAGAGAGTGAAGGGGCTGGAGGAGCAGGTACTGAACATGGAGGACAGGTGGAAGTGGATAGAAATGTGTAGGAACAGATGGGGATGAGTATGGGTGAATATGACTGACTGGGTATGGAAATGAGTGGGGATGGATGGAGTAGTGGGTATAGATGCTGTGGCATGGAAAAACTTTGGGCACCCCTGATCATTTTTAAGATTTTCCTTTATAATTCATTAGTTGTTCAGATCAGCAATTTCAGTTAAATATATCATATAGCAGATGAACACAGTGAGATTTGAGAAGTAAAATGAAGTTTATAAGATTTACAAAAAGCGTGCAATAATTCTTTAAACTAATATTAGGCAGGTGCAAAAATTTGAGAACCCCAACAGAAAAATGACATCAATATTTAGTATTAGATCCTCCTTTTGCAGAAACTTATAGCTTCCAATGAGAGTCATTCTTAGATCATTCTTCTTTACAAAACATTTAAATCATCTCCAGTTCTGTCAGGTTTAATGGTTACTGATCATGAACAGCTGCTTTAAATCACACCATAGATTCATAGTAATATTCAGGTCTGGGGACTGAGATGATCTGAGATGATCTGAGATGACCATTCCAGAACGTTGTACTTGTTCCTCTAAAGCATGAAAGCTTTAGTAGATTTAGAGCAGTGTTTAGTGTTTAGTGTTTATTGTTTAGGGTTGTTGTCTTGTTGAAGTATCCAACCCCGGCGCAGCTTTAACTTCAACTTTCTCACTGATTCTTCAACATTGTTCTAAAGAATCTGCTGATATTGACTGGAATCCATGAGACCTTCAACTTTAACAAGATTCCCAGTACCTGCAGGGGGTGTATTTCAGGTTCTGTGAATCAGGTTTAGAGCTGCATGTGTTTTTCTCTAATTAATTAAAAAGTTGCCATTGGCATAAAACTCTGAAACAACAGTACACACCAATGTGTGTCTCATTATTGTGGCACTGGTTGCCTGGAGACGTGTGTGTGTGTGTGTGTGTGTGTGTGTGTGTTTATTTATGGGTAACAGAGCTGAGTCATTGTTGAGCTCAGCTTATAAACCAGCTAAAATAATGGATTTGTATTTACAGGCAGTTTTATGAAAATAACATGAAGTTATTCAGTGTGTGTGTGTGTGTGTGTGTGTGTGTGTGCAGGTGTCTACACTAAAGGAGCAGCTGCAGCACGAGTTGCGGCGCAGGCAGCCGTCTCTGACCCCCATGTCCATGAGCAACTGACCTCAGACCAGCCAACACCAATAAACTCTGAAGTCCTCCCTGATACAGGACTCCTGAACAGCTGATTTCAGATCAGCGCACATCATTTTTAAAGCACAGTGTCAAATCTACAGCAATCTACAGCAAACCTCCATCTTCAGGAAGCTTAAAAACCTGTTTAATGTATTGAAATGTATAAAAAAGACCAATTTCAGCTGTTTTCAGGACCAAAGTGATGCATATATATATATATATATATATATATATATATATATATATATATATATATATATATATATATATACACAGATATTTCAGCATGTAATCTCACACCACTGTAGTGTACAAACACACACACCTGATGAGGTGAGGATCAGCCTCTTATTCCAAAAAGCCATGCAGATGAATGTGAAATATATACACAGTGTTTCTGCAGAAAAGCAGGAATTCAGGAGTAGGAGTAGTTTAATAATGTGAAATTATTAACATGAATTATTTTAAAAACACAGGGAAAAAACAGGGAATTTACGAGGGAAAATTTTGTAAAATGAAGCAGACACTAACACAAAATATATTTTATTTTCTGTTATTTTGTTGTTTACATTTTTAGAAAGATGAAGTTATTTTTTAAATATTGGATTAAACCAATGGAGACATGTGTTTATTACTCTGTACACCGACTGTAAGGTCATTAATGTATTGTTATATAACATCTGTAGCTGATTCCAGTGTAACAGTTTATTAATAGATTAATGTGATTTATATCCTGTTCACACTGACCAAGCAGTGAACCACCAACACTAACAAGCCTCATTCTGAGAAACTATAAAACCAAACCAATATGAATTAACAACAAAAATCTCCAATAAATTCCAGCATTCTGAACCCTCAGACAATAAAAATGAACATTTTTGACTATTAATTTTTTTAATACTAGTGTTAATTTTTTGATAATTGTTAATAAAGGGTGTTTTACATGCACTCAATCATTGAATAATGATTCTGCAGTTATCAGATCATTTAAGTGATCAGTAAACAGCATTCTCCGATTTCTTATAAAAGATTGAGTGTGTTCACAATCTCAAATATCTGATCATAGTCAGATTTCTGATTTCTGATTATATAATTGGATTTTTTTTTTCTTTTTTATCCATTATAGAGTATGGAAGCCCATTCCCGCCACCTAAAAAAAAAAATTACTATTATTAAGTAAACTGCTATCTCAATATTTTGAGATACGAAGTCAAAATTTTGAGATACTATCTCAATATTTTGAGATACCTAAGTCATAATTTTGAGATACTATCTCAATATTTTGAGATACTAAGTCAATATTTTGAGATACTATCTCAATATTTTGAGATACTATCTCAATATTTTGAGATACTAAGTCAATATTTTGAGATACTATCTCAATATTTTGAGATACTAAGTCAATATTTTGAGATACTATCTCAATATTTTGAGATACTATCTCAATATTTTGAGATACTAAGTCAATATTTTGAGATACTAATAGGCTGTACAGCTGTGACTTAGTATCTCAAAATATTGACTTAGTATCTCAAAATATTGAGATAGCAATTTACTTAATAATAATAAAAAATAAAAAAAAATAGCTGGAGGATTTTTATTTTTTAGGTGGCGGGAATGGGCTTCCATAATAGAGAGCTGGATTTTATCAGCACATTTATTTCAGCATGCTTACCGTATTTTTCAGACATTGCATTAAGTGACACTAGTTAGGATGCCTACATTGAAGGGAGCAGGGGTGTCACCATGTTTCCCTTCTAATAGGGAAGCTGGGAGAAGCGCTAAGTAAACAAAACTGTAATTCTTAAAAAAAAAAGAAAATAAAAAAATGAGTTCCGGATGTTAATCTACACAGAATTCTCTCCTGAAAACTGTTTATGTGGGTGAGTAAAGCACTTCTGTTTATTTACAGTAAGCTTAGATTTTCAATATTTTGTCTAAGGGTAAGTTTTCAGTGAAGTTTCCCCAGCACTAAGGCTAAGTGCAGCAGCGTTAGCATCAGCCGCTAACCGCAGCGCTAGCGGGATGTAAATGCCGCCCGATAGCCTTATACTGAGAAATCCTGAGTGTTGCAGTAACCCAGAGAACTATCAGCTAGCGGTTCATCACAGTAAACACAGTAAACATGTAGAATTAAGTCCAATATACTTATTTCTTAACTGTGAAAGAGCTAGCGCTGCTGTTAGCAGCTAATGCTATTGCTTATAACGCTTATAATGCTTATAATGCTGTTAGCAGCTAATGCTATTGCTTATAACGCTGTACTACTCCGACTGGTAGAATTCATGCATAAGGCGCACTGATGATTTTTGGGAAAATTAAAGGATTTTAAGTACGCCTTATAGTCTGAAAAATACAGTTGGTTTATGTCATGTGCCACTGAGAGATTATTGGCTGGTTCCTAAGTAAAAATCTGAGTATTGCCTGAGTTTTACCCATATCTGATAGCCCAAGTGCTTATCAAACCATGCCAATCGAATTATTGGCAAAATCTTGTAATAGTGATGTAGCTCACAGTTCACCAGCTCGTGGGGGTTTGTAGAATTACCTGGTCAGTGTGATGGGGTTTACTGTACATTAAAACACTCCATTTTTACTGTTTGTTACTCTCTGTTAATGGAAAACTGTTTTGGTTTTGTGGGCAAAGATTAGGTTGGAAGCCAATCTCTGTGAGTTTTGTTTGAATATAAAAGACAAAAAAAAAAACATTCTGAGTCCTTGTTTTTCCTGCAGCTGTTATACATAAAAACATTATTTAAAAAAAAACACTAATTCCAGTGGAGATGTTAATTTTAGCTGGTTGCTATTCTGTTTTCTTCTGCAGGCTCCACACACACTACAGCTTAACTGCTGCTGTAGTCTTTCCCATTATTTAATCCAGCAATACACAGTCTGCAAGTTCTGTAACTTCTGTCTGAATATATAATATAAAATACACTTTTTAAAGTTCTTCTTACAGCTGTCAATGTGTTGATGTTACTTTTAGCTATTCGCCATTCTGTTTTCTTCTGCAGGCTCCACACACTACAGTTTTACTGCTGCTGTAGTCTTTACCATCATTTAATCAAGCAATACACGGACTGCAAGTTCTGTAAGTTCTGTTTGAATACAAAAGACACTTTCAAGTTCTTCTTACAGCTTTTATACGTAATACCTTTATTTAAAAAAAATACATTCATTGAGTTTAGGTATAAGCTTTAAGTGTCGATGTTACTTTTAGCTGGTCGCTATTCTGTTCTCCTCTGCAGGCTCCAAACACTACAGTTTTACTGCTGCTGTAGTCTTTCCCATTACATTTGCAAGTTCTTCTTACAGCTGTTATACATAATACCTTTATTTAAAAACACATTTATTTAAAAAATCACACTAATTCCAGTTTTGAAGTAAATGGAGATGTTAGTTTTAGTTGGTCACTGTTCTGTTCTTATCTGCAGGCTCCACACACTACAGTTTTACTGCTGCTGTAGTCTTTCCCATCATTTAATCAAGCGATACACAGACTGCAAGTTCTGTAACTTCTGATTAAATATATGAGACTTTTTTTAGTTCTTCTTACAGCTGCTATGCTTAATACCTTTTTTTAAAGAAACACACAAATTGAGTTTAAGTAATGGCCATTCTGCTATTCTATTCTCTGCAGGCTCCACACACTACAGTTTTACTGCTGCTGTAGTCTTTCCCACTATTTAATCAAGCAATACACGGACTGTAAGTTCTGTAACTTCTGTTTGACTATAAAAGACACTTTTTTAAGTTCTTCTTACAGCTGTTATACGTAATACCTTTATTTAATACCTTTATTGAACACATTTATTCAAGTTTAGTGGTATAAAAAAGTTTATTCAGTTGTATATTTGCCTCTTGTTAAAGACGTATGCCAGCAGCTGCTGGATTCTGTGTTATTTCAAGTCGAGATGTTCTGAGCTGTTCACTGCATCGCTGCTGCTGCTGCTGGTGGTACTGAATCGGACGCTGGTGATTACTGAGTACTGAGTGCTGATAATGCCTCAATTCTGAGGTCAGTGCTGACTGGCCAGTCCTGTGGCGTCACCATCATTTGAGCATAATCTGCTCAAATCTGATATTATCGATATCCTACTTATAATAACTTCCTTTTACATTTAAAAATGCTGAACAAAGCTGTTTATAAGCTGAAGCAACACAAAACTTCCATATACTTAAAAAAATCATAGCTAAAACACTTTATGAAGCTAACTTATCGAATGGCTTGTTAATGCTAATATGCTAATGCTACTCTATTCTACTCTTCTACAACGACAGAGAAGGGCAGTGCACCACAGTTCTCTTCAGAAACTTGAAGATTAAACCAGATAAAGCACATTTTCACAAGTATACGTTTTTTAAGGCCTCCCAAATCTCCAAAAAACACAAAAACAGTTAGCTTTAAAATGAACTAGCTCAGCGAGGCTTATGTCGCCTTATGTAATGAAGGTAGGTTAAAACAGTACCATAAAAAAGAGGCCAAGGCTGCTTAGATGTTGCTCTATAAGCTGATCTGAGGTCAGTTTTGCAGTTTCTTTTTTGTGGCAGTCGAGGGCATAACTGGATCTACGTAGATCAGTACCATAAGGCCTATAAAAAAACAGCTAAATTAAAAAAAAATCTCTCTTTGGTTGTGAGATACAGCCTATAAACAAACAAACAAACAAACATATATATAATAATACAAAGGAAAACAAATAATACAAGATACAGTTAAGCAATTACAGTACCAGTCAAAAGTTTGGACACACCTCCTAATTCAATTTATTTATTTATTTATTTTTTATTTCCTACATTATAAATGAATAGTGAAGTGATCTATCAGACTATAAAGGGACACATAATGAATCATGTAGTAATTTAAAATCACTGTTAAACAACCCAAACTTGCCCCTTATTTCCCATTTCTGAGGAAGTGGTCCTGATGAGTGCCAGTTTCATCATTATAACGTTTTTTTTTTATGGTCTTTGCGACAACAGCACTTGAGGATACTTTCTTGAAAAGTTCTTGAAATGTTATATATTATGTATACTTTGTTTAGTTGAGTATTTTTTGCCACAAAATGGATTAGAACATTACTCAAATAGTGCTATACTAGTTCAGAACCCAAGTACACAGAGTACTGTACAATTTGTATCTGTGTTTCTGAGGCAAGTAATTCTGAATTCTGAAATTTTGCTCTTTCTTTCCTAAGGAGGGTCCTGATGAGTGCCAGTTTCATCATCATACATTTTTTGGTTGTTTTTTTTGTGACTGCAATTGAGGATACATTCAAATTCTTGAAATTGACTTTCCGATTGACTGACCTTCATTTCTTAGTCGTATTTTTTTACTTTTCTTTATTTAGTTGAGTAGTTCTTGCTTCTCAGAAAGAAATTCAAGTGATAGTTAACTCTTGATGAGTTCAGCACAGCTGTTAACTGAAAGCTATTGAATTACAAGTGACTCTACCTCATAAAACTGACTGAGAAATACAGAAGAAATGTGCAAAACTGATTGTTAAATAATTAATTAATTCAATAGGTTTTTCTGCATAGTTTGTATGACTTTAGTTTTAAAATCTCCAACGCAGAACATTTTAAAATAATGAAAACAAAAAAAAACACTGAATTTAAGGTGTGTTCAAACTTTTTTGATTGGTACTACATACAAAATAAAAGTTCAACTATCTTCCTCCAGCTGTTATTGTGCTGCTGTTTCACTAGCACTGTTACAGAACAGATAGCTAGAATAGCACCAGTGACTTTGGACAGTCGAAAGAGACAGAAAAGAAAGAATAGAGAAGTGAATACAGGTTTATATACGTCTGTCCATCCATTTATCCATCCATCAATCCGTCCATCTGGTCTAGATCATACCGATGGAACAGCGCTGATGCAGGTTGTACAGACTGTACAACAGCAATCAGCTACAGACGTGAGCTAACATTAAAAACACGACATTTAGACAGTAAAACGGGGTGAAATCTTGCTGATTAAGGTGAGGATGAGTTGAGTTTGGTCAGGCAGTGTTTGGATGGTGCGGTAGAAGATCATCTTTAACATCCTCCACAGCTCTTCACACAGCTGCTCCCCATCGACCCACACTGACCGGTCAGCGCCGCTATACCACAGCGGGAGAACTGGTCACGGCACAGGTCAGCTGGAGGGTCACAGAATTACACCATTAAATATAATATAATAAATAAGAGACGCCTTAAAAATTATACAGTTCTTTGATTTTACCAAATTGAAAACCTCTGGAATATAATCAAGAGGAAGATGGATGATCAATTACAAGGCATCAAACCACCAAACTGAACTGCTTGAATTTTTGCACCAGGAGTAAAGCAGCATGAAGTTATCCAAAAGCAGTGTGTAAGACTGGTGGAGGAGAACATGATGCCAAGATGCATAAAACCAGGATTATTCCACCAAATATTAATATTGATTTCTGAACTCTTAAAACTTTATGAATATGAACTTGTTGTTTTCTTTGCATTATTTGAGGTCTGAAAGCTCTGCATCTTTTTTTGTTATTTCAGACATTTCTCATTTTCTGTAAATAAATGCTCTAAATGACTATAATATTTTATTTGGAATTTGGGAGAAATGTTGTCTGTAGTTTATAGAATAGAAATAATGTTTATTTTACTCAAACATAAACCTATAAATAGCAAAATCAGAGAAACTGATTCAGAAACTAAATTACACACACACACACATTATTCTTACCTCTGAGCAGCTCCTCGTGGGCACACACAGTCCTCACACAGATCTCCTTATTTATGACGTACATTCTGCGCAGACTAAAGAGAAAGAGAGAAATACTTAATAAGTATTTCTAATTTACAGAGAAAGGACAAAGATATTAAAGTGTGTGTGTGTGTGTGTGTGTGTGTGTACAGACCTGTAGAAGCAGATGCTGTTGAGGCACTGTTTACAGGGCTGGTGGACGGAGTACAGTCTGGTGCAGGGGTACTGCTCCTCATGGCAGTCTAACACACACACACACACACACACACACACACAATTATAATGAATTACAAATACTTTGTTCCATTACTTAAGTAGAAATGTTGGTTATCTACACTTTACTGGAGTAATTATTTCACATTTTCACACAATTATCTGAACTTTCTACTCCTTACATTTTAATAAAAACAGCCTCGTTACTCCTGTTTCATTTCAGCTGGTTTTCATTCCGGCTTCTCATCGTTCAATAAAACCCCTATCCAGATAAATCTCTCCATCCAGATAGAGTGAATCTGATTGTGATTGGATGTAGAGAAGTATAAACATAAACCATTCCGACTCCCTATTGGTTTATACTGTGATCCATCACACCTGCACACATCCCCCCGCCCTCACACACACACACACACAGACGTATGTAGTCTAGTATGAAGATGATCCGTGTAGAGACTCAAGAGAACTCCAGATAAACTCCAGCCCAACTAAACTTCTTTAATATATTTACATTCTACTGAAATACATTCATTTTTAATGAGCATATATGCAGCTAAAACACTAGAGAGACCAGTGGAAATCCCAAAGTATATTATCAACATTAACATTTAATTAATAGAACAATTTAGTCAATATGGCTTTTAGAAAAATGAGTTTTGGGGAGGGGGAGGAGTAATAGTGCACGTGCTGGTCAACGAATTAGAATAATTTGAAATAGTGCAATCATGAAATTCTTTGAATGCATTTTTTGTGCAGAAAGCAAATCAGGTGTTCACCGCACCTGTCCTACTCGTTAGACTAATCACAGAACTCGTTACCTGGAAAACAATTTGCTCAGCTGAGCTTTCCAAAAGGCCCATTTAGGCCATTTAACTGTGACACTGTTGTTTTATTGAATTAGAATAATGGAGAAACCGTTTCATTGAATTAGAATAATTTTTATTATAATTACAATCATCACTTTCTCAGTATTTTGTGGCTGCCCCCTTGGCTTGTATGACTGCCTGAAGTCTCCGCGGCATCGATTTGACCAGCTTGTCGCAAGTTTCCACACTCACAGCTTCCCAGGCAGTGGCGATGTTCTGCTTCAGTTGGTCCAGCGTAGTAGGCTTTCTGTCGCGAATTTTCCGCTTGACGATGGCCCAAAGGTTTTCAATGACATTGAGGTCAGGCGAGTTGGCCGGCCATGCCAAAACTTCAAGCTGTTTTTTAGTGAACCAATCTTTGGTCGACTTTGCCGCATGAGCCGGTGCAAGATCCTGTTGAAATATGAAGTCTTCTTCGCCAAACTGTTCCTCAACAGTCGGAATCAGGAACGTTTCCAGAACATCTTGATATACGGCAGCATTGACAGTCTTCTTGAGGAAGCAGAGTTTCCCTACACCTCGAGCGGACATGCATCCCCAGACCATAACGCTCTGGGGAAACTTGACGGATCTTTTCACGCACTCGTGGTTGTAGGTTTCGCCACCACGACGCCAGACACGAGGACCTTGGTCACCGAAGGAGATGCAGAAGCGTGATTCGTCACTGAAGACCACTTTCTGCCAGTCTTCAGCAGTCCACTCGCCGTGTTCTTTGGCCCACTTCAGCCGTTTCTCCATTTGTTTCTTGTTCAGCATTGGTTTTACTGCTGGAACGCGAGATTTGAAGCCGAGTTCGCGCAGACGACGGTAAGTGGTTGATCTGGAGACGTCAGCGCCGGTCTGCTTGTTCCACAAGTCGGTGAGCTCGGAAGTGGACTTGAACCGGTTGCTGACTGCGATCTTTCTCAGCTGCTTGTTGTCGCGAGCAGAAGTTTTTCGGACGCCGGAACAGTTGGTGCGCTTGCTGCAGTTTTTCTTGAGAGCTTTGCAGACGGAAGACTGGCTGATGCCGAGCTGCTCAGCAATTTTAGTTTGGGTCAAGCCTTGTTGGCGAAGGGCTTGAATTTGAGCCACTATTCCGGTTGAGAGGTCGCGCTGCTTACCCATGATTGATTTTACAACTTAGAAATTCTACTCAACCCTGACTTTATACTGCACAGTGAACACTCTTCACAGAAAACAAAAATTCAAGCATTTATTCTAATTCAATGAAACGGTTTCTCCATTATTCTAATTCAATAAAACAACAGTGTCACAGTTAAATGGCCTAAATGGGCCTTTTGGAAAGCTCAGCTGAGCAAATTTTTTTTCAGGTAACGAGTTCTGTGATTAGTCTAACGAGTAGGACAGGTGCGGTGAACACCTGATTTGCTTTCTGCACAAAAAATGCATTCAAAGAATTTCATGATTGCACTATTTCAAATTATTCTAATTCGTTGACCAGCACCTGTATAGGACTCTGTGAAGCGCCCTAATCTGTTTGGTTTTCTTTCCTCTCTCTTTATTGTGTTTTCTCTCACTCTATCTTTTCTCTCTCTCTCTCTCTCTCTCTCTCTATCTCTTTTGCTCACCCAGTGGTCCGGGCTCGGTGGGCTCTGTTAGTTGTAGTTCAGCTTCTGAAACACAAAACAATAAAAACACAGATAATTAGTGCTAGTAGACAGCCTAGTAAAAACACTGTGTGTGTGTGTGTGTGTGTGTGTGTGTGTGTACCAGTCTGTTCTTGCCCCCTTGCTGGCTCCTGTAGGACCTGCTGTGAGACCTCCGGGTCTGAGAAAACAATAACCAGTATAAATACAATAACCATAATATTATATTAATAATACTATATTAATACACAAATATAAATATATATAAATATATATAAATAAATATATATATATATATATATATATATATATATATATATATATATATATATGTATACACAGGAAACGAATCTGCATCTCTAATTCATACCAACCAAAAACACATTTTACATGTAAGAATGTTACAGTGCGCCCCAGTAAACCCATACCTAACCGGTACATTTATATTCCCCCTGTTTAATTCAATAACTGAGTTAATGCTGCACTTACACTGCACTTCATACTGGTTGTAATCAGCTACAGAAAAACACAACACAAAATATATTTTTAATACATTTTAAACATGTAAATATATAATTATATACATATAAATAAATACAAAAAAAACATAAAAATCTGAATCCAAAGAATTAAAAAAACAAACTCCATCTCAATATTAATATGTATGTAAAAGTTAAGATAAATGTGTGATGACGAGTAGATCTAGACAAAGTGGAAAGGCATAAATAAAGGTATTATAATGTAAATAATGTATTACTAATGTTATTGTATTAAAAACAGTTTTATTACTTACAGAAGACCTCCTCTCTGTAGTCCGGCTCGTACGTCTGCGCCAGGAAAACTGCAGGAACGCCAAAAACACACTTCAGTCATATATTCTATACTCACACAGGAGGTAAAAGTAGCCCAAATCTGATATTTAATTTAGGTTTTCCACATTTTAATTGTTTTCAGACACATGTGAAGTCAGACTCCACCTTTTTTTTGAGCTGCTGCTGATGCAACATTGCCGAGTAGCATCACAGTGCTAACGCTTGGAGGAAAGCGCAGCGACTCGGTTCTGATGCATCAGCTCACAGATGCAGCCTTGTGCTGATCCACATCACCCTAGGAGTGATGAGGGGAAAGAGAGAGCGCCATCTACTGTACCCACCCAGAGAGAGCAGTTGTGCTCTCTCAGGGCTCCGGCAGCTGATGGAAAGCTATATGACTGATTCAAACCAGCGATTTCATCATTATTTTGTCATTATGTTCACTTTATGAACCACAGTATGTTAGTAGAGAAAATGATTCATCAGTTGTTAGAATTACAGTGTCCAGTTTCTATCTCTAACTTCAGAGCTGAGTGTGTGTGTGTGTGTGTGCGTGTGTGTGCGTGTGCTTCTGACTCACCTGGCAGGCCCAGCAGTAGTAAGATGCTGCCTCTCATTGTGTGTGTGTGTGTGTGTGTGGAGGTAGACTCACTGGCACTGCAGAGAGAGAAACAACCGCAGGTTTAAGCTCTGTTAAACAAATCAGCACATCATAATGTGTGAATTCTATCTAGATGAAAACTAACTAAAAATGAAAAAATTGACACACGTGACATTGCAGCAACATTACCAGATGGGATTAGTTTCTCAGAGGGGCGTTTGTGAAAAATATTTCACACTTCTACTCAATTGAAATAAACAGGAGGACCAGTAAGTTTTTAGCATTTTTTCTTGGTCACATGACATCAAGTTCAGTAGCTCCTCCATTTCCACTCACTGTTGTGTTTATATGGATCTCCGTGGAAACAGAGCGCATCCAAAGTGTAATTACGGTGTGCGGCAGTGGACAAATAGCTATTTTATTAAACGTGAGGAGATGAAACTCAGAGATGTGCGTCCGGACGGGACTAAAATTACCGGAGATAATTCAGCCTGTAATTTTCTCAGAGGACGTCTGAGAAAAACACCTACATGATCGTTCTGGACGGGAATAAAATCACAGAGGATAAAAAAACCCATAAAAGAGAAAATTACCCGAGAACCCCCTGAAAAACTAATCCCGTCCGGATAGGGCTTAAGAATGTTGAATATAAGGTTAAGAAAACATCTACTGTTCAAAAACTGATAGCTGGGCTGCCAAATGAGTGTATAGTATACACACTATAGTATTGTGTGTAGTACAGTTTACCAGTAATCACACAGCTTTTATACTCTAATGCTCATAAACAAACAATAAAGAATAATTTAATGAACACTAATAGAATCAGTTCTGAATTAAGGCAGTAGTGAATCACTTTCTTCAGATCCATTCAATTTTACAGTATAACTCTCTCTCTCCATTCACCCTAAACTGGCCCCAGAGAGAGAGAGAGAGAGAGAGAGAGAGAGAGAGAGAGAGAGAGAGAGAGAGAGAAGAGAGAGAGAGAAAGAAAGAGAGAAAGAGAGTGGGAAGTTCATTAACAATCTTCCTGGTTTTCTCTTTTTTCAATTCCCTCCATCTTTTCTCCAGAATTGCTCTGCAGCAATGCATTCCAGCAGAGCGCACACACACACTCAGACACACACACACACACACTCAGACACACACACACACACACACACACACTCAGACACACACACACACACACTCAGACACACACTCTTATACACACTCAGACACACACACACACACACTCAGACACACACACACACTCAGACACACACTCTTATACACACACAGACACACACACACACACACACACTCAGACACACACTCTTATACACACACAGACACACACACACACACACACTCTTATACACACACTATTATACACACTCAGACACACACACACACACTCAGACACACACTCTTATACACACACAGACACACACACACACACACACTCTTATACACACACTATTATACACACTCAGTCACACACTCTTATACACACACAGACACACTTACTGGCAGTGGCTCGTTCCTCGAGGTATCACTAATCACAGAGTTTAGTTTGAATGTTTGTCAGTTTCTTGGAAAGGCCTGGAAACTGGAGTGTGGCGGACACACACACACACACACACACTCACACTCAGACACACGCACACACACACACACACACTCACACACTCACACACACACACACACAATTTTGGCTTGTGCGTCTCACTGCACTCATTCAACCTGGAGAACTCTTTAGTACAGTAGAGAGAGAGAGGGTTGTGTACTGTGCCAGTGTGTGTGTGTGTGTGTGTGTGTGTGTGTGTGTGTGTGTGTGTGTGTGTGTGTCACTGAGTGCATGTGCATATGTACATTGTGTCAGAGAATGTGTGTATGTGTACTGTTTGGATTTCTTAGATATGGAGCTATATATATATATATATATATATATATATATATATATATATATATATATATATATATATATATAATGTGTGTGTGTGTGTGTGTGTGTGTGTGTGTGTGTGAGGCCAGACATTCCTCCAGTGCATCACAGTGGCCATCAGAACCCATATGTTTTCACAGTTCACATCTGGGAACTATTAATCCCCCCTCCTCCTCTCCCCCTCTCTCACTGTCTCCTCCCCCAACACACACACACACACACACACACCACACACACTTACACACCTCTCCACTCACTCCATTCCTTGTCCACTCTCCTTTTATCCTCTCCCCTCATTTCCTTTCCTCTTTTTAATATTTACTCCCCCCAAAGCCCCACAGTGACCAACCATTCCAGCACACACACACACGCACACACACACACACACGCACAAAAGTATTTATGTTGGTTGTCTCCCTCCTTTTGTACTGCCATTTGCCCCCAGGCTATATAGCCCCCCCTCCTCCCCACCACAACCAAAGTAAAGCTATTTTAACCCCCCTACAGTGAGGTCCCCCAAACTCATCTTAAACCAGCACTTGGAATAAAATCATCTGCTTTTCTTCTTTTGTCCTCTACTGCACTGGCAACACACACACAGACACACACACACACAAACAGTCAGAGAAGTACTTATGTTGGCTGCCTCCCCCTATTGTACTGCCATCAATTTAAACTAGCACTTGGAATAAAGCCCCATCTCTGACTAAAACATAGTGAGGTCCCCCAAACTCACCTTAAACTTTCACTGCAAATAGAATCACAACTCAAACACAAGCACACTTATATTATACTTTATTGTATGTTTTTACCCCCAGTCTAAATAACCCCCTTACAGGGAGGTCCCCAAAACTCACCTTAAACTTGCACTGGAAATAAAGCCTCATCACTAACATACACACAAACACTGCAGTATTTAAACTGCCTGTCTATCCTATACTGAGGTCCCCTAAACTCACCTTAAACCTGCAGTACAAAAGAGTCACAACACAAACACACACTACTGTTGTCCTTTATTGTATGTTTTTACCCCCGATCTAAATAATCTCCTTCCTGAGAGGTCCCCAAAACTCACCTTAAACTTGCACTGGGAATAAAGCCCCGTTACTAACACACATACAAACACAGTAGTATTTATATTGCCTGTCTCTCCTCTATTGCACTATATTTTACCCCAGTCTATTTAGCTCCCAAAATTAGCTTTAAACTGCATTGTGAATAAACACACACACACATTTGCCTCTTACAGTGAGGTCCCCCAAACTCACCTTAAACCTGCACTGCAAATAGAATCACAACACAAACTCACACTCTTATTGTCCTTTATTGTATGTTTTTAACCCTCAGTCTAAATTAACCCCTTAGAGGGAGGTTCCCAAAACTCACCTTATACTTGCACAGGGAATAAAGCCCCATCACTAACATAGACACACACACACACACAGTAGTATTTATATTGTCTATTTTTCCTCTTTTCACTCATTTGTGCAGGACTGCCCAGTGTTCTTATACAGATCTAAATCCAGCAGAATCCGAATTAACTGCAGTGTAAACCGGTGTAAATACTGAATTCTGAGTCTGTATTCTAATCCCACTGTATAACAGTACATTATAAACTCAGGAACACACAGTTCTATAGTTCTTACCTTAAACTGTATTACTTCCCCCGTGAGGACCCTCAGTCTCGCAGTGTGTGTATAAGTGTGTGTGCGAGTCTGTAGGATTGACTGGCTGCGAGTTTCTCGGGTCCTAGTGCCCACCCCTCATTCAGAGGCCACGCCCCCTCACTATAATCTAGATAAAACCAGACTGTGTTCCCTAAAACTTATTTTTTTACTGTATATATGTTGAAACATTGTGGTCTGATACATGTATCAGTTATTATATGATTATCTTAATATGGACAAACATAACAATGACTTTCTTATAAACACCATTTTCATCCTTTTGGTATGTATTTTAAAAAAGCCAAGTATACTGGTGCATCTCAAAAAAAATAAATATAATTAATAAGTTATTTTATTTCAGTAAATCAGCTCAAAATGTGAAAGTATTTATTATATAGATGTATTAAACACAGAGTGATCTATTTTAAGCATTTATTTATTTTATTGTTTAATTGATTTATGGCTTACAGCCAATGAAAACTCAAAAATCAGTGTCTCAGAAAATTTTAATATTATATAAGACTTTGGTAATTTGGTACTTTTGGCAGTGTGCCAAGTCCTGCTGGAAAATAAAATCTGCAGCTCCATAAAAGTTGTCAGCAGAGGGAAGCATGAAGTGCTGCAAGATTTTTTGGGAAGATTCTCTGGATAAGAGAATCAGCTAAATGCTGTAAATGTCACAAAATTCATAAGTATAGAGAATATTATATACACTTTGCAGCGTATTACTGCACAGTAAAACATGATCAAGTATCAGTTATCACTGTGAGCACACTCACACTTAAGAATTCCTTAAAGAACTATTTTAAATCAATTATTTTGTTTCTAAACAGTGGAGAAGAATATGGATAAAATATAGTGTTTAATGGTACCAGTGTGCTGAACCACCATCCCTGCTAATCCTAATAATATATTAATTCTAAAAACTGGGGTGTCGGGTCAATTTTCGCGGGAGTTCTTCTTCTGGCCACGTCACACGTCTTTACGTACTTACTGTACGTCACACGTACAGGCTCTAAAAGAGGATCCGGCTCAGTTTTACTGAACGCGAGCGGCTGGCTGGTGGAGCAGTGGAGACTTCAGAAGAGGAAACTCAGAGCTCAGTAGCTCAATCACTCATATCAAAAACCTGTCGTCTGACTGAACATAACCTGGAATCGGATTCATCTGCTCTGAAAGGAGACCACATCACACCTGCCCAGTTTAAAATTATTCTAATTACAGAATTACGGAAAGTGTATACTAATTTCCCTGGCAATTTATTTCAGTCGTCTTTTTGCTGCCAACACTGACTGATATAAGCTTTTCTTCGTCACTGTAATAAATGGATAAACTCATAGCTATGTATTGGATAGTTATGATGATTTAGCAAGTGTGTAATTTGGAAATAAAAGGCGGGACTGCAGAGCTGTGGACGTAATGCATTTATTTATTACACAAAACTGATCTCCTATAGAAGCGGGAGGAGACTGTATAGTATGTGCTGACCAGACCACACCCACACACACACCTGTGCTGCACACCTGTCTTCATATACACATACACACACACACATGAACTGTGTCTATGTAACCATATAACAGACAGTAATGAAGGAATGCAGAATCCATTAAATTAACATTTATGTAACTTCTCTTATATACACACACACACACACACACACACACACTCACACACACATACACTGATCAGTCTGCTGTATTGTGGAGTGGTAGGAGGCTGTGCTGGGTGTGTGTGGATGGTTAGGCTGGGTCAGGAAGCTGGTTACATATCTCCGAGTATGTCAGTACTGTATACTGATATTGTGATATTGTTGCTATGGACTGTTGCTATGGAGGGCTGGACTGCAGATCACGCAGTGGCTGCTTTCTTCTCTTTATACGTGGCCATCATCTTCTTTATCTCTGCGATGGCCTTCCCCGGATTCAGACCCTGCAAAAACAGATACGGTTAGAGACGTATCCGATTCCATCATGTGATCGGAAATCAGGCTGATCACAGTTTTTTTAAAGGAGGGGAATCAGGTGGAAAAGATCTGGATCACTAATATATACGTAGTTACTCCACAAGTTCACTATAGACTAAAGAATGGTTGCATTATTACTGCATTATGCATCTCAACATATGCAGCTACACTAGCTACACTATTCCCCCCCCCCCCCATTAAAAATCTTATTTCAACTCCTTTAAACTAAATGAGTAACTCATTAAAATATTCTAGTTTTAAAAGAACCAAAACTACCCTGAGATATTAATGTAATACAGTTAATAAAGTCTTTAGTCTAAATCTAGTCTGACAGGCCAAACAAACCCCAACACACTATTATTACTGTCTCCCTCCCAAACATACAGGGAAATACCAGAATTAAAAACTATTCATAATGATCTTAATTATGATTAATCACAGAATTGTTGTTGTGTGACATTTTTTATATTTTTATGTTTATTTATTTAAGAAAATATGTATATTCAAATGGAAATCATTTATAGTGCAATTTATATAGCTATTTTGATATCGTTGTTTTAAATAGTTAAAAATTGGAACAACTTGTATGTGTTCGTTGTTCTTTTTTTCCATTGTCAAAGTATCGGATCATTACCCTGTATTAGCAGATACTCAAAATACTCAAGTTGTCACAAAACAACTTGTAAGGAAAATGTTGCCAATTTAGCTTAACATATAATTACACCTCTAAAACATCTAGATATATGTAAATGTGACCAAACCCACAACATTATCATCAATAATACTACATTGTCATCATCACCACTATTACACGGATGTGACAAAAGTCATTGGACAGAAACTATCATCAATTATTATTGTCCCATGACTTTTGTCATGTCTCATGGATGCTATTTCAGACTATGACACTGTTTAATGCTCACAGAACTCACACAATGGGAGCGTCTCACGAAACAATAAATGTACATTACCATATCACAATGCCACAAGCTTAGAACCCCATTGTGCATTGTTTATACAGCTTAATTACTGAGGAATTCATCAAAGCAGCAATATAATTCATATATTGTGACAAAGAGGGAACCCTATTGTTTCTAAAATCAGCACTGACCTCATGCTGACCTCAAGTGTTTTTGAGAAATATAGTGGTGGTAATAATAAGAAAAAGATATACACCTGGTGCTGCTCACATATTCTGTATTAAGCCATGTAATGAAATAGCATTAAAATCCTTATCCTTTCAACTAATATAAACTCTAATCTAACTGTTACTGAAAAGAAAACTCTTGTATGAATTGATTTGAAGTCTGAACACTAATTAATAAGCATGCATGCCTTTAATCTTACTATAATTTACTGCTGTTATTAATTGTTCACTCTTTCCCCAGGATCAGTAAAGTGGTCTGAGATCTGTACCTTTGGGCAGGTTCTGGTGCAGTTCATGATTGTGTGACAGCGGTACAGAGAGAACGGATCCTGCAGTTTGGACAGTCTCTCCTCTGTGTAATCATCACGCGAGTCTATCATCCACCGATACGCCTAGAGGAACACAAACACAAACACACACACACACAAACAGCTGTGATTTCAGTGTATATAACTTTAGGACCCTTTAAATCTAATTAAACACAGTGTATTGAAAAGTGTAGAGATGTTTTTTAACCGGTGTGCCAAGAGTAGGCCATTTTTTTTTCTATTTTGCAAAGTAAAAATGATTATTATTAAAAATGTATTTCTTTTTTTTTTTTTTTTTTTTTTCCATTTTCTCCCAATTGAGCTAGACCAATTGCCCCACCCATTCATCTTATGGCAAGCTGCATGACCGGGATTCGAACCAGCGATGTTCCGATCATAGAGGAAGGACTTTAGACTGCTGGACCACTCAGCCCCCATAAAAATAAATTATTTGCAAAACAAAACATGTTTAGGTCGCGCTAGCTGATTGGTTTTGTGTAGGACAGTCACATGACAGGTAGAATGAACTAGCTAATAGATTAACATGCTGTTCATGTTATTAGTGAGAGTCTAAGTGAAGCAGTTTCCTCTGGTAAGGGTTTTTACATCATGGATAAATGGTTAAAAAACAGGGTCTTTGACAACAGAAGACCTGAAGCTGGAAATAAATCTCTAAAATTTCTGAACAAGAGAACCAAGAAAAGCAAATTTAAATCAAAATGAAGAAAATACAGCACTAAATACCTATAGCACTACGCTTCACGAGCACATGAACAGAAAACAAAACAACAAAGGTGGCGGATGTGCTGTATTTGGTTATAAAGTGCAATATATATATATATATTTATATATATTCCAGGGGCCGTGGAAAATTTTTCTCACCTGCATGAGAACTGCAGGTCCCAGGTATTTGTCTCCATTCCACCAGTAACTTGGACAGCTGGTACTGCAGCACGCACACAGGATACACTCGTACAGACCATCCTAAAACACACAAACACACGACTCAGGCACAGTGCTATAAACCTGTAACAGTTTAGTACTTAAGAGATACTCAATCTGAACACAGTATTAGTGTATGTTGCCCTGCTTCTACACCTAGTTTATTAGAATAGTAAATTCTGCAGCACAGTTGAGCTGTGTGTGGGATGAGGCTGTGCTGGATAACGTACCAGTTTCTGTCGGTCTTCCACAGTCTGCAGATACTGCTCCTTCCCCTGCTTACTCTCATCCTTCTTCTTCAGGTACGGCTCAATGGACTTATACTGAGCGTAGAAGTTACTCATGTCCTACAGCAGACAGAGCATTTCAGATTTATATATGTTTATATGACCAATATAAAACCATAAAATATAAATAAGTAAACTATGAGGAGAACGAAAGGCATTTCTCATAACGCTAATTACGGTACCTAAGTACAGTAGTGAAGTAAAAATAATACTCCAGTAGATACAGACACAGTATTTTAGTACTTAAGTACAGTAGTATAGTAAAAATAATACTCCAGTAGATACAGATACAGTATTTTAGTACTTAAGAACAGTAGTGTAGTGAAAATAATACTCCAGTAGATACAGATACAGTATTTTAGTGCTTAAGAACAGTAGTATAGTAAAAATAATACTCCAGTAGATACAGATACAGTATTTTAGTACTTAAGAACAGTAGTGTAGTGAAAATAATACTCCAGTAGATACAGATACAGTATTTTAGTACTTAAGTACAGTAGTATAGTAAAAATAATACTCCAGTAGATACAGATACAGTATTTTAGTGCTTAAGAACAGTAGTGTAGTGAAAATAATACTCTAATCGATACAGATACAGTATTTTAGTATTTAAGTACAGTGGTGAAGTAAAAATAATACTTCAGTAGATACAGATACAGCATTAAAGTACTCAAAATTACATTTTTGTGTATTTTTTTTGTGTACGTTACAAATTGTTCATGACATTATCATCAGGTTTTACTTACCGGCACCAGGTCTTTAACCACATACATGTGTGGGAGGGGGTAAATCTTGGACACTTTGCTGATGTTGGTGTCAATTTTGTTGAGGCAGGCCAACGTGTTCCCACCATTAATGTTCATTGCACAAGATCCACAGATACCTAAACACACACACACACACACACACAAATGAGCATTTCGAATACAATTCACATACTATCATCATCATCACCATCATCATCAACACCATCATCATAAAAATCACCAACACCATCAATACTAATGCTGTATTTTTCGCACTATAAGGCTCAACAGATTACAAGGTGCATTATAAAATACACTATAAGGAACTTCTAACACAGCAGGTCAAGTTAAGTAAGTTAAGTAAAGCTAAGCTAAGTAAACAAAACTGTAATAAAAAAAAGCTTTATTTTAAAGTAAAACAAGTGCTAGATGTTGTTTATTTGGGTAAAGCGCTTCTGTTTATTTACAGTAAGCTTAGATTCCCAAACTTCTCCAGCACTAAGGTTGGAGCACTAATGCTAATGCTAAACTGAAACTCCTGAATAACACTTCAATATGACTGCTCATTAAAACCAGAGTGGTAGAATACCATACAGATTATAAGGAGCACTGACAATTTTGGGAAAATTAAAGGATTTAAGCGCATCTTACAGTGTGAAAAATACGGTACATGCTGATTTAGATTTTTTTTAATGATTTGCTTTCAGATTTTGAAATTTTCGGACCTTCTCTGCAGGAGCGTCTGAAGGTGAGGGTAGAGTCCATCTCATTCTTGATTTTAATCAGAGCATCCAGCACCATTGGCCCACAGCTGTAAAGAGAGAGGAAACAGACTGTTCAGATTAAACTGAGGGAATACAGTAAACACAGTTAGAGGAATACAACCTTACACTGCAGGTATGCTGCTTAATATACACAGTGGACTATTCAAAACTCACCATTAATCAGTTATTCAGTTTATTCAGTTATGAATTACTCAGTATTAAAGGTGGGACAATTTATCAATACTGCAATATACTTTTTCATTTTAATCGTATGGTTTCGATACATGTTGAGGGCTGGGTATCGTTTTAAAAATTTCTATACCGATACCAATTATGATACTTTGAAGTCAGTACCGATATGCATATTACATGCAAAGTATCAGAGTATTTTTTTTTTTTAGACCTTTCGGTACTCAGTAATACCGCAATTGCAATTTTGGTCGGTGCCTTTTTTGTATCGAATTTCGATACCCAGTCCTATATGTGGCATCAAATACATAACTTTTTATTGAAACCCAATTCCTATCTGGATGGGATTAGTTTATCAGGGGGGCATCTGAGAAAAATATTTCACACTTCTACTCAGTGATTAAACTCCTGCATCCGGACTGCAATTGAAAAAAACAGGAGGACCAGTGAGTTTTTAGGTTTTCTCGGTCACATGACATCAGCACGTTCAGCAGCTCCTCCATTTCCACTCACTGTTGTGTTTACTTATTTGAATCTCCGTGGAAACACGAGCCCAAAGTGTAATTACGGTGTGCGGCAGTGGACAAACAGCTAATTAATTAAACGCGAGGAGACGAAACTCAGAGATGTGCGTCCGGACGGGACTAAAATTACCGGAGGAGCACAGAGTTCAGAGAAAAGGACGTCTGAGAAAAACACATACGTGATCGTTCTGGACGGGAATAAAATCACAGAGGATTAAAAAAAACAAAGAGAAAATTACCTCAGAATCCCCTGAGAAACTAATCCTATTCAGATAGCCCTGCAGGTGCTCTAAATTCCCTAATATAGGACTCTCCCATAAATTAGAATTACAAAAAAAAAAAAAAAAAAAAAAGAGTTACTGCTTCATTACTCCACATGATCTGATTATCTGGGCAGTGTGACCGAGCACGATGGGAACCGGCTGTCCTTCTGCCCAAATCTCCACAAGGAGCCAAAGGATTAGCCCTCAGCCCTCTGCTCAGAGCACTACCCACATACACACACTGCACCGGCCATCTTTATTTTTATACATTAATCATCTACACAACCAAGAGGAGTTCAATTTAAATACCATAAACTATTTAATCTGGTTTACTGATCAGGGTTTCTGCAGGGATTGGAAAATTAAATGTAATGCCTTTTAAGAATTCTTTATTTTAAACAGACACAAAATTAAGATCACTTTCACAATAACACATCACCAATATTGAGTTTACAGACTGTACTGTAGGCTTGTGATTCCTTTATTTTGAACCAATATTTCCCACAAATGTAACGTTTTTTTCCCAACAATTAAAAAAACGGTACAAAACTCGAGACAATTAAGGTTTTTATTAAATTTACACTTTTCAATGCCTACAGAACCATCTGCGCTAGTTAAAAACATGTAATAAATATATCTGAGCCATAAATACTCACATTAAAGAATCTCACATTAAATTAGTAAGATAATTTTATATTAATTAAGTTATTTTCTGTCATTTTTAAGACATTTGGTAGACAGATTTAATACATTTTCAGTCAAATAAATGACTTATTTTTATATAATTGAGTTTAAAACCTTTAAAGATGTTTTTTTTAAAGATCTTTACTTCATAAAGTAAGACACAAATGGCTGCACTCTGTGTTCACTTAAGGTTAAACCAGGTAAACGCTCTGCTGTGGAGCGCTGGTTACTGAATCTGCTCTGGGAGCTTCATCCCAATCTGTTCCACACCTGAGCCAAATAACCAGTTTTAGCTTTGGGCAAGATCTGTGCTGTACAGGAAAGCAGATCTCCCGGCATAACACGACTGTAAACACTTTAAATAGGCTACTAAAGCTAAACAGAATAACCTGAAATGTTGTACACCTGTCAAGATAAAAGTATGAATTTTAATTTAGTTTGACACTCAGTTTCAGGGTGTTAGCAATCTTCTTACAGCCTAGGACATCTTGTTTAATTTCTCACATCATCAGAGAGTTCTTTGCCATGAGCTGCCATGTTAAATATATCCAGTGGCCAGTATGAGAGAACTGAATGCAAAACAACAAATTTAACACTCCTGCTCCATATTCACACATACAGTTACCCTTTTTCAAGAGGTAATATGCAAAAAAAAAAAAAAAAAAACAATATATCATCACTGTCCAAAGAAGAAAAAAGTATTTTTAGAACAAAAACTTTTTAAAACATTTTTTTAATATACATCAATGTTAAAAAAAAAAAAAAAAAAGTTAATTTCATGCCATCTACCCACTCAGAAACAAGGCCAATTGTGCTTTCTCAGGGCTCTGGTAGCTGATGGCAAGCTGCATAAACAGGATTTGAACCGGCGATTTTCTGATCATAGTGTTATATTATGGTACTAGTTTTTTATTTTATGTGCATTATATTTTGTCGTTACTGGAACATAACTCAGTATTAAAAGGGTTAAAAATTAATTCTGTATTTTCCTGTATTGTATCGGATCGGGACTCCATATTGGCAGATACTTAAAATCAAATGATTCGAAAAATGTAATCAAGACAACTCTACACAACAGGATGAGGATCAGCACTCACGCGTTGAGGTCGACCTCGTAGGTCTGCATGCGGGGTTTGTCTCCGGGTGTGTCCGGGTCCCAGCGGTAAATCTGGAACTTCTTAATCCGCGGCTGAACCGCCGGAGCCGCAGCTGCAGCGGTCTGGACATACCGCAAAGCCTGAGAGAGAACCCAGAAAATAAACAAAGGTAAAATAAACAAGGAGCATTTACAGCACGACAGAACCAGATTCTCCTAAACACTAACAGCTCTCATCTGTGCAGAGAGAGAGGAGAAAACACACAGGATACCGTTCAGATCAACAACGGGGATTTAATACAACAAAACATCACAAACAACAGGGGAAATATGAGATCTGGATCTCATAACTTAATTACGGTACTGTGGGACATATGAGCCAAACAGAGACTGTGATAGCGAGCAGTGGATCCCTGAAGTTGTGTTTCCTTCTAGAGATGATATTAGGCCCCCAAAAAAAGGGAAAGGGCGATATGGCCCTAAAATAATATCGCTAAAATAATCTAATAATACTTTATGGTATTTCCGCGATTACAATACTCTTGGCGATGTGACAAAACACAAAATTAAAAATATATATTTCAAGAATACACTACTGCATGAAAATGAAAATTTAATTTTATTATTGCATTTAATTTGATAATATATATATATATATATATAATATAATAATCATGCACTCCAAATATCTCAATATATCCAGGATTAAAGTAAAATAAACAGATACTAAACAGATATAATCTGTCTCTAGTAGATATATAATGGGAAATGAGAACAGTGTGAATTTTTCTTTTGCTAAAAACAGTAAAAAGGTAGTACCCTGTGATAATTAGGGGTGGTTAATACGGTACGATATTTCAAGGTATAATCTCCAATTGTTCACGATATTCAAAAATGTTTGCGATATTATTGTGTACGATACGATATGACACACCCATCTCTGATTCTACGTTTCCCCAAGAAGCTGTAATATGAATGATGCTGAATCAGCACATTTTAAATTGGCCCGCCATAACATCATAAATACATATATATTTTTTTAACGATATATTGTCCTAGAAATTACTGTGTAAAGTAATGTAATTATATATATATATATATATATATATATATATATATATATATATATATATATATATATATATATATATATATAGTGCACAGTTTGGAGATTTACCTGATCAAGCAACTCTAATAAACTCACCTGTTGGAGCAGGAGATCAGCACACTGATCTGGACTCCGGCCCTCATTACAACACCCCCTATTGTAAACCCATATAACTCTTAAGTAGGGCTGTGTATTGGGTAGAACTTGGCGACGTGATACTTATCACTATAGAGGGGTTTTGATTTAATACATCAAAACATATTGTTGATGTTGTAATCAAGGTGTTACACTGCTTAAAAACTGTATTAAAAAAACAAATCTATACAAATTTGAGTATACAAATTGCCCCCTAGGTGTGAGTGTGCGAGTGCATGTGTCTGTTTGTCTGTCTGTGTCTGTCTGCCCTGCGATGGATTGGCGGCCTGTCCAGGGTGTATCCTGCCTTCTGCCCGATGCCTGCTGGGATAGGCTCCAGCACCCCCCCGCGACCCTTAATGGATAAAGCGGTTGATAATGACTTGACTTGACTTGACAAATCTGAGTAAATCTGTCTGAATGGCATTTAAAATTCTTATACAGCTCTTGAAAGAAAATAAGAGACCACTTAAAAATGACAAGTTTCTTTGATTTTACCAAATTTAAAACCTCTGGAATATAATTAAGAGGAAGATGGATGATCACAAGCCATCAAACCAAACTGGACTGCTTAAATTTTGCACCAGGGATAAAGCAGCATAAAGTTATCCAAAAGCAGTGTGTAAGACTGGTGGAGGAGAACATGGGGTTCCACCATAAACATGAACTTGTTTTCTTTGCATTATTTGAGGTCTCAAAGCTCTGCATCTTTTTTTTGTTATTTCAGCCATCTCTCATTTTCTGCAAATAAATGACGTAAAAAACAATATGTTTTATTTGGAATTTGGGAGAAATGTTGTCATAGTTTATGTAATAAAACAATGTTAATTTTACTCAAACATAAACCTACAAAAAGCAAAATCAGAAAACTGTTTTTTCCAGAGCTGTATGTATATAAAATTATTAAATAAAAGCTGAAACTTCACTAAGCTTCAGCTGGGAGGTTTAGGAAATGAATAAGGGTGATGTTTACTTGTTCCTCCAGCTGTCACTCTACACCACAGTGTAGCTAACTAGTTACATAGCACACAGGTTTCATAACTGTACAGCTTTCATAACTGTACACTAAGCTATCACTATATGTGTGTGTTTAATTAATTTAACTGGCCAAAGAAAGGCTTAATAAGTTACAGCACATGTTTGTTGTCAGTAATTAAAGCTAGATAATATTATTAGCTCTAAAACTATGTAGTTACTGTTTAAAGGTCAGAGGTTCAGCAGCTAGCTAGCTGTTACAGCTAAAATACAAATTAGCTAGGATAACACTAGCTAGCAAACACCCAAAGAGCAGCTCAGTTACACATCCAGCTACAAATAAAAAAGCTGAACTGTCCCCTAAAACTTTTATCTGGTTGACTAACTAACTTAACAGTAGCTAAGCTAATTGTTAGCTGTTAGCATAAGTCAGTAGCTACCTATAAGTGACCTGGCTACGCTGAGCTATGCTAAGCTAACGGGCTAACCGGCTCAATAACACATATAAAAGCCAGAACCTCGCGGTTTTAAGTTGTCTATATTATAAGTTTATGCCGGTAACTGACCGGCGGTGTGTGTAAATCTTACCAGCAGGCCGGAGGAAGAGCGGAGAGCCGCAGCGCCCTGCCGAGCCGAGCACACACACAGCGCCGCCATCGCTACTGTTACAGAACACTGTCCTCCACCGGCCCGTCAGCCCCTGCGCTGCCCCTGACACCATCACCGCACCGCCGCCACCCCGAGGCCACGTGTGGTAGTTACCAGTCAAAACTTTGGAAACACCTTAAATTCAGTGTTTTGCATTATTTAAAAAAATGCATTTTAGATTAATACTAAACTCACCAAAAACTACGAAGAAAATCATATGAAATTATTTAGCAAATAAAAAAGTGTTTACCAGCTAAATACCAGAATGTGTTTTTTTATTTTTTATTCTTCAACATTCTCCAGATTCGTCACCTGAAAATTCACGCTTTCAGTTAACAGCTGTGCTGAACTCGTCAAGAGTTAATTACTTGAATTTCTTGTCTCTTAATAAAGTGTTTGAGAGCATCAATTAAAGTAAAGTCGTGAAGAGGTAGAGTTACAGGTATACAGTGAATAGTGAATATTTGAGTAATGTACTAATCCAGATTATGAGAAGCAACAACTACTCAACTAAATAAAGAAAAAATACTTTAAGAAGGTCATTCAATCTAAAAAAAAAAAAAATCAAGAACTTTGAAAGTATCCTTAAGTGCAGTCGCTATTACAAAAAAAAAAATACATTTAAAAAAACGCCATGACGAAACTGGCACTCATCAGGACCGGCCAATGAGAGGAAGAGGAAGAGTTTATCAGAGTTACTAGCTTCAGAAACCACAAGTTAATATCTCCCCAGAATTTTTTTATTATTTGGTAAACAATACTATCCAACAGCCTAAAATAGAAAGAATAGGTCAAATTCACATGATATACAACCAGCATATCGAAACAAAAACAGAAAGAAACAAACAAACCTAAACAAAAAAAACAAACAAACAGAAAAAGAAAAGTAGGATTCAAATAAAACTGAAAAGCTTCAAAATATGCATGGATTTATTTATTTATTTATTTTTAATTTGTCGAAAATATGTCAATGAGTGTGTATAATTATTTACATCTTATTAGAAATAATGGCATCTTTTTAGCAAATTTAGTTTTGAGTATGTATATATATATAAATATATATGTATGCATATGTGTATATATAATGTGTATATATAAATATACCTAATTAAATTTACTACAATTTTTTCCTTGTGGTCAAACCAAAAATATACAATATATATCGGACTTTGAGAGGAATTTCCTTACCCAATCTCCTCTTTAAGTCTAAAAAAATCAATCCATAAAGAGCAAGAAAAACATAATTTAAAAAAAGGATTTAATTGAGTCTGTGGCTCCTTTACAAAAAACACATGCATCACTTATATGCATGTTTTTTTTTTTTTTACACAAAATAGTATTAACTGGGTTGCGTCTATCCAAGACTTTATATAGCAGTTCTTTTATTTTGTTATTGATAACATATTTGGCACAGGATACGTTTATCTTAATAATAATATTTTATATATTGTTCTTATCGTACTTTATTATTCTTATTTATTATTATATATTTTTTGTTAATTATATTTTAATTAAAAATGTAGATGGTAAATAAATGACCTTGACGGGACTTTTACTGAATAGCGCATGCGCAGTGCGCAGTGGCTCCGGAACAGCAGTCACGCTGCTGTATTGGAGATTAAGGTCAGAGTCACGGCGCGTGTTTCTGATACAGATAGATCATCATGGTGTTTCTGACTTTACCCTGCTGGATCAGGAGCCGAGGACCCGACCGCTACTGGAAGGTGCAGGAGCTGCTGAAGAATGCGCGGGTAAAGAGGAGCTTTTTACCTTTAGAATTTACCTTCAGCTTCACCTTTATATCCAGCCAGCCTCCAGTGCTAATGCTCTGAATCTGAACACACCTGATCCAGACTATGAAGAAACACATAAAAAAAAATCATGTAGTAACTTAATAAAACAGTTAAACAAACCAAAATACTTAAAATAGGCCGGAAATTCTGATAAACTTATCCTATGCAACACAGGGAACTCTTGTCCTTCCTTTTTTGGACTGGTCCTGATGAGTGCCAGTTCTATCATCTGCGCACCTTCTCCGCTTTTAGACTCTTTGGCCCGTTTTTCTGCGCTAGAAATGTGCATCCTCTCCGCTTTTAGACTCTTTGGCCGTTTTTTTGCGCTAAAAATGCGAATTCTCTCCGCTTTTACACTTTTTGGCCATTTTTTTCTGCGCTAGAAATGCACACTCTCTCCGCTTTTAGACTCTTTGGCCCGTTTTTCTGCGCTAGAAATGCGCACCCTCTCCGCTTTTAGACTCTATGGCCCGTTTCTGACACCTAGCGTTCAAACTTTGAATCTCACATTATAAAAACCTGCTTAACAGTATAGGAATATAGTATAGGAGTATAACAGTATCATCATAATGTGGCAAAATAAATAATATAGCATAAAATAATATAATGCAGCAAATAATATTGCAGAATATTTAGTGCATGCATATAAACTGCAAACTAAAACAATTATACAATAAATACACCTAAAGCTTCACAGTAAATAATAGACTACTTTTAAGACAGAACAGCCCTATTATCACAATATGGATTTTTTATGTCATGATATTTCTGTGTCACGATGTATTGTATACAATCTAATATTGCCCACCCCTACTGTATACCAACTCTACCTCTTTAAAACATTAAAACTGATGCTCTCAGAGGCTTAAGAGGCAAGAAATATAAGTAATTAACTCTTGACGAGTTCAGCACAGCTGTTAACTGAAAGCCTGAATGTCTTCTAAGCAAGAGGTGCTACTTTGTTTGAAGAATGTAAAATATATAAAGCATATTCTGGTTTGTGTAACACTCTAAATGTGTTTCTTCATAGTTTAGATGAGTTTAGTATTAATCTACAAAGCCAAACTTTCTAAAATAATGAAAACCACTGAATTTAAGGTGTCCAAACTTTTGACTGGTACTGTAAGTTGATTTGGTTGTATTGGTTCAGAGAACAATAGAGTGTAACACACTCCAGCTCCTATACTGATACGCTGACTTGAATCTAAGAGAGCTAGTTAATTGGGATGCTGCGGCAAAATACTTCATAATTATTTACTGCAGTATGAGATTGCGTTAATGTGTATACATGCACATAAACTGTGATATCATAAATAGGAGCATAAATATACAAACACATAGAGCTTGTCTCCAGCATTCATTGTGTCTTAATCAATATTCTAAGTGAAATATAGCCTTAAAACTTTGATTCATGCTGGAAAACCCTCTAGTAAAGCTACAATAAAGAAAGACAGAAACTAGGAAATATATATATATATATATATATATATATATATATATATATATATATATATATATATATATATATATATTTCACAGCACTGCATCATAGTATCAGTGTTGGAGCAGGTAAAGGTGGTATCATCTGTTGTAATTATGTGTTATTTAATGTTGCAGCACTTCAGGGGCAGAAAGAACCGCTGCTATAAGCTGGCGGTGCGAACCGTCTGCAGGGCCTTCGTCTACGCAACCAAGGCCAGGAAGGTCAAACGACGCAGCATGAGAACGGTGAGACAATAAAACCAGACACAATTTGTGCTTTTGTTTTTAATGTTTTTTTTTTTTTTTTTTTTAAACACAGTTCCTTTCACAAATCCTATACTGCTCTACCACATATCCCACAAAGTCGTTTAGATCCTTGTGGTTGTCGTTTTTATTGAATGCATTTTCTCTCACATTTAAGTCACCATTAGGTTTAATTTTAGTAAAACTTCACAGTTCTTCTTACTCATAGCAAAAAACGCTTGACAGCTAGTTTGGCAAAGTTGCTATAAAATATATTACAAAGCTACTATAATTGTATTATTATTATTAGTAGTAGTAGTAGTAGTGGTAGTAATAGTAGTATACATTTCTAAATATTTCATATGTTATTATTTTTGCTAATGATTTATGTTGTTCTATAAAATTTAGAGAATTGTGTTTATGCAGATTCAGATTTATTTACACTTTCTGCCCCTTTTCGAGACTTAAAGTATTGTAGTATTGAATTAAAGTATCGTTGATATTGAATTGTTTTTTTTTTTTACATATTATAATCTGTTCTGTTTATCTGCTCTGTTTTGCTGCTGTAGTTGTGGATATCTCGTATCGCTGCAGCTTCTCGTGAGCATGGACTGAAATACCCAGCGTTAATACATAACCTTGTAAAAGTGAGTATATTAACCTCTGGTTTGACTGATTTTTGACACTGGCAGAAAATACCATGTACTCTATTTTGAACTGCTGCTGATTTAGCATTGCAGAGTAGCATCACAGCGCTAACGCTCAGAGGAAAGCTCAACGACTCGGTTCTGATACATCAGCTCACAGACGCAGCTTTGTGTTGATCCACATCACCCTAGGAGTGATGAGGGGAAAGAAGAGTGCCATCTACTGTACCCACCCAGAGAGAGCAAGGACAATTGTGATCTCTCTCTCTCTCTCTCGGGGCTCCGGCAGCTGATGGCTGGCGAAAAACACTCCTTGTAACTTTAGAATAAGTGGGCGTGGCTAAAATGCTGTAAAACGTTTTATATACAAACACATACAACTCTGTATATAGGTCCACATATCAGTTATTTACTAATATATTTGATATTAAAGACCTGTACCTAAAGTATAACCCTGTGGGACTCCACAAAATAATTAACTAAATAATTCATATTAGTTCCTACATTATGATTAGTAAATCTGGGGTTTAAAAGCCGTTAGATTGCGATCCACAAAAAAAAAAAACTTTTTGGGGAAATGGAGTGTAATGGGATGGAGTGCTGCTACAGACTAGTAGCTCTGCAGCCCAGAGGGTTGTTGAACCCAGTTGCAGAACAGTTGATCTCAAAGCAGGTAAACCCAAGAAGAAAGAAAATAATAATTAAATAAATAAATAAACACACCGCTTCTCACGCGGGATCCAACCCGTGTCTTCAGGGTCGTGCTCAAATACTCTACCGCTTCCCCGGCTAGTGAATTGGAACACGGCCTATGTCACATAGGGAGCTCAAGAATGGGCAAGCGTAAACTAAAGTCACGCAGACAGAGAGAGAGACAGGGGGAGTGATGTAAACAAAAGCTCACCAGAGAAGCATTTTTCATTCATTATAGTTTAAACAACCTCATGGGTTCCATGCTTGCCTATTGCTGATGACTGGTGTAAAGGTTAGTAAATATAGGGGCTGATGTTAATATATGTGTTTTTCTGCGTTTCAGAGCAGCGTTCAGTTAAACCGGCGGATTCTGAGCGACCTGGCGATCACAGAGCCGCGGACGTTCCAGGCTTTGGCGACGTTGGCGCGGGCGCGGCAGCAGGAGGGTCTGCGGGCGGCGCTGGGCGACGGGACAGAGCCGACGGGTGTGTTCTCACGTATCACACAGCTGCAGTGATTGGCTCTTCTCTCAGCCAATCACAGAGCACTTATCAATACCAAATCTCCATGAAGCTCCAGAACAACCGAACCCTCGAACCCTCCTGCAGCTCCAGCAGAACCAAGACCTTCAACCTGAGATGTACTGAAACCTGATTCTGTACCACTGTTTTCTTTTAAGGTTCTCCAGCATCCAAATAGTGCCCTGATATGACCTGGTACCATAATGAACCATGGTTTTCACTAAAGTCCTCTACTTTAAAAGGACCCCATTTTCTTGTTTTTTTTTTCCCATATATGTACTTACTGTGAGCGTCCTGACCAATCACAGATCCAGATCCATTTCCAGAGTTGGGTGATATTAAACATCATCATTACTGATTCTAAAGTGTGTATTTTACTATACTTTTCTCCATAGCAATGCGTATCACAGTATGTAGCAATAAGATTGCCATAACAGTATTTAAACAATTCCGTTTAAACAAGCCCCTCACCTTGCCCCATTCAGGCTCCGCCCACCAATTACCTTATCCTTTTATATTTACTGTTACCTGACTGGACAAGCTTTTTAAAATGCAGGTAAAACCCTGAAAGGAAGGCTTTATCACAACACCTACATTTAAGGCCCTTTTACACTGTATCCTGCACAAATTTAACAGAGGCATTTAAATCAGGCTGACCAATCAGAACGAGAGGCCTATAACTGCAGACCAAACAAATTATACTGAAGCTGCAGAAGAGAGCTTATAATCTCTAATCAGCACACAATATAAAAATGTGGAGTTGAAATTAATAAATTCCAAAGGAAAGCCAAGTGTGTCGATGTTTTATAAAATTTGTCTCGTAGCATCCTAGTCTGTTCGTTTTCCTCTTATAACTAGAATTATAGGAGGAAGATAAAGAGAGCAGAAAAAGGAGCAGAAATCAGATAGATAAAATGAAACAATTACATTTTTCGACACATTTGTGCAGGATTTACTATGTTAAAAATTTATCTGTTTTTTTGTGTTAACAGGCCTTTCGAATTTAATCATTATTCTGTACATTTAATTAAGCATTTTGTAAAGTAGTTAAACAGTAGTTAAAAAGATTTCCTGAAGTACAGATTAGGAGACGGAGCCTGAGGTTATTTACCCTCTATTGAGGTACATTATCAAAATTGTACAGACTCTGGGGGACTTTTGGGGGACTTTTTCAGTGACAATTCTAAAAGACAGACTCTGGAGAACTGAGATACGCTGCACTGCAGGGTTTACAAACTTGTTTGAGCATACAAAACATTACACTGTTATAATGCAGCATTTCAGTGTGAAACAGAGCATGAATAGGGGTCAGAGATTTGTACATGAATGGTTGGTTGGTGATTCATATTGGAGAAGGCCTGTGAGTGGAGTGGAGAAGTGCAAGGGAATGTACTTATTTTGGTTTGAAATGTGTGATTGTATGTTGTATGTTATTGTGTCTGTAAATATATGTGCCATTTTCTGTTCCTGTTAATAAATTGTTTTCCTATTTAAAATCTTGTTAAGTGTATGTATGTTAAGTGTTTGCATTTTGTTTAGATATCCTATACAAGGAAACCATTCTATTATCAATAATAATAGCTCTATAATACAGCACATCACATACTCCTTATCTGAATATCTACACTGTAGACTTTTGTGGAAAAAAAAAAACACTACAGATTTATCTCATCATTTTCCATCAGCATCTAGAGCAGGTTGGCTTCTTAATAAATTAATTTATTTAAAAAGTACTTTTTATATTTATACAGGTCTGATATTAAAGTTAATCTTAAAAATATCATAAACATGATAAAAAAAATGCAATCTTGTAAAGGCATTGTAAAGACCTTTGTAAATATAAAAAGCAGTTTTTCAATGATAATTCAATTTATTAAGGGAAAAAACATCCACAAATTTAATTTAAACTATAATAAATATATATTATAACTTATAGAAGTAATATTTCACAAAGAAATCTAGGTAAAATATGTTTTTTGCTTTTTTTTTAATCCTATAGCAGTTATTCAGGCAATTATATGTTTTATGTGTGTTGTGTAATTATATGTTTTAGTGATAAATAGTGCTTATAAAACTCGAATATCACTGATTCTATAATCCTCCATTCAGTTCTATTGGTTACAGCACTGAGTTCTCGCGCTTTTTGACCCACTGCAGCTTCCGTACACGCCTCGAGGGCGGGACTTCATTATGACCTTTAGAGGACGATTTTTGGGGTCTGTTCCATTTAGAGCTGATACGCCCTTCTCCCTACTCCTTACTTTCTCCCTAGTGTGCTCTCTATGCGCTTCTGCTTGCAGAGATCTAAAACAACTTGCTCACTTACTGACTTTTAAGTGCTCTCTTTTTAACACTACAAATTTTGAAAATGCAGAACCGTCTGAACTGAATGCTGGATTATGCTGAATAAAGTAGTTTAGGCTACAGATATGCACAATAAAATAAGCACTAAATGAATAAAATATAGACATATATATTTTTATTTTTTAAATATTTTTTATATTTTTATTTGTATTAGATATATTACATTATTTTTCATTTTTTTCAATTTTGTTTTATTTTAGTTTTTGCAGGGGGTGGTTGCATATATGTGAAATGAACCATTTTTATATTATATGTTGCTTACACTAATTAAGGCAAGCAGAAGACGTTTCATACTGAAAAAATACTTTTAACTATTTTTCCTAGATCTTTAAACTTTAAAACGGGTCAAACTGACCCGTAATATAAAGGGAGACTTGAAAATAAAAGAAGTAGCTCTAGGGAGTAACCCTACCTAGGCTGCATCTACGCCGTTTGGAACGCGCCCCATTCATTCCCATTCATCGCGAGTCTTGGTTCAGCTCCGCAGCGGCAGCAGCGTGACACTCGCACACGTGTGTCCGCGGTAGAAGCGCCGGTTCTCGGCTCCAGCTCTCGGTTCTTCGCCCGCCCGTTTCTGCCAAACCAGAACCATGTCGTGGCTTTTCGGTCTGAACCGCGGTCAGCCCGAGCCTCCCCCGGACCTGCCCGTACCGCCGCCCCCGCCGCCTCCGCCCGGGGGCTCGGGGGGCTCCGGCGGCTCCGGCGGGGGAGACAAGCCCAAGGACAAGTGGAGCAACTTCGACCCCACCGGGCTGGAGAGAGCGGCCCAGGCGGCCCGGGACCTCGACAAGTCCCGTAAGTGTGAGCGGATCTCCCGGGCTTAATGAATAAAACTGTAGAAATAGAGATATTCGCTTTAATAATTCAGCAGATTATTATATATATATCTTATACATGTTTATAGCCGAGCTGTGGGCTGATGCAAGTTCACCCCTAATGCTGGAAATGATTGAGTGTTTCAATATTTTATAAATAATAATAATGATTATTTTAAAATACATATAGAACCTAATATTAAGTAATAATGCTGTCTTAAATGCATTACAATTAAGCTCTTATTAAGGTTATTTAGCTGTAACGTTATAGGTTAGTTAATTATCCAGTGAGAAAGCATTGATCTTTGCACTCAAAACGCTATTTGTAAAGTATTATAAACTATAGTTAATACGTTTTGCGTTTGAAAGAACATTTAATTAATGGTTGAAAAAAGAAGTCATATGTTCAACCTTCATTTGACAGTTTTTTTACAGCAGTAAACTCCCTTCTTTAGCTAGCTCGGTTAGCTAGTTAACTAGCATGTTGCTCGCAAAGCGTCACGGGAGTTGTAGTTTTTCGGGACACCCGTGCTGAATCACCTGCGTTGATATTTTCACTCAAAAAACTACAACTCCAAAAACGTCAGCAAGCCAATGATGAAAGTGAGCATGCACTGAAATGACTGAACTATTAAGCTAGTAGAGGTAATTTAAGTTAACATAGAAGCTGTGTATGGTATTAAAAACTTTTAAACACTAGCTATATTGATACTATATAATTAATGATGTGATTATGATTTTAAAAAGTAGTGTAAGTGTGGATGATTTAGAGTGAAGGTTTTATCACTCTCTCCAGACTGGGAGGATTAAATGTGTTAATTAGCTGGTTAACTGAGCTGCACGAGACTGATCTTCTTCTCAAGGGCAGTAGGTCAAAGGGCACAGACATACTGTCTGATCCATCCTGTTTAATCTGTTTAACCACACTCTGCAGTACAGATAAGGGAAGGGGGCTACACTGATTTCCCAAGTTTTTTTAACATACGATTAAGACTAATACTGTAGTGAACAGAGGCTGTGCAAAAGATGTTTTTAGCTGGTGCTGTGGGGTAGATATATGGGGTAGACTCAATAATTTAGAGTTTTCCATTATATCAATGGCTTAATCAATACAGTTTAATATTTACTACAACACTCCTGGTGTGCACTCTTACGAAAAACCTGCTTCGCAACTGCAACACTACAGTTTGTGTATTATTAAAGGGGCACTAAACCCCCTCAGCTCAAATTTGAAAAAGGCTAGAATATGACACAAATCGTTTGGGAGGGGCACTGGGTGATGTATGGGTTTAGAGGTGGGGCAGAAGGGAGAGCTGATTGGCTGAGCTGCAGCAGCAGCAGTGTGCTTCTGATAGCAGTGGGACGTAAAAGGTTGGATGTCGTTTTCAAACCAGGCTTCATAAACTTTGGACATATAAGCTAATTTCACATAGTTATACACTATGACTAAAGTATGTACACAAGCAGTAAGCAACAGACACCAGCTTAATGCACATTTATAGCACTTATTCTGAAAGCAAAATACCCATTTTCTATTAGAGCTATTTTATTTCACTCAACGCCCTGCATGTATCCCTCCACCTTGTTAATAATACCGTGTTTTAACCCAAGATCCTTTCTAGTAAACATTGTTCTGGGCACTAGGCACCACTTGGTGTAAAAAACATTCAGTATTTTAGTTGAATGGAGTGAATAGAACCCAGAAATTACAGTTATGCTTATAGATCTCAGTGCTGTGACTGATGGACGTCCTGATGTTTGAATTGCAGGTCATGCTAAAGAAGCGCTGGAACTTTCCCGCATGCAGGAGCAGACGGTTCAGATGGAGCATCAGAGTAAGATGAAGGTACGGTTCGAGAAAGTTAAATAGAATAGTTACTAGTTACTCATTTTGTCAGGTATTTCTCCTGCAGTGCCTAAGATGCTGGAGCATGGTAGGGTTGTGCCCCAATCTTGGTCAAATAAAAAAGTATAAAATAAGCATAAAAAAGTGAATTTCAGTAGTAAGTTTGTGAAATGTAAAGGAGAGATTAAGGTTTTAGTTGTTTTTTTATCATTTGAAAAGTGAAACTTGAGTTGATTGTAATATCCGTGATGATAAATGGTGAGGAAGAGCAGAATTCTGAACGGCTTAAGAGCAAACAAATGTTGTAAATGTCGAAATATTCTAAAAAAAAAACCCTAAACTGTGTTAAAAACCGCATGAACACATGACATTCTCTAGTGTTTTATGGGCTTTAGTTCCACATAGAGACTGTGGATTCTGTGTGTTCTGTAGCTGTTGTGACAGTGTGTGTGTGTGTGTGTGTGTGTGTTTTCAGGAATATGAAGCAGCGCTGGAGCAGCTGAAGGGGGATCAGATCCGTATCCAGGGGGAGGAGAGGAGGAAAAATCTGAATGAGGAAACTAAACAGCATCAGTCGGTGAGAGAGACTTGCTGAACCCTGAACATCTCCCAGAGCTGTGCACTAAAATAAAATGCTGAAATTGTAACTTTAAAAATGTTTAGAAACAGTAAAACATTTGTATTTTCTTTAGTGCATTATACTAATCAGCTAATATACTTGATACAATAAATTGACATAATTGATTCTGACTTTCATTCTTTTTACATCCATGTTTATAAATATTCATAAATTCATACACGTTTACATCTGTGTAAGATATTTAATAGCCTGTAATATGTATATGAGTGTGCTTTAATCACACTTCTGCTGTTTTTCTCACAGAGAGCTCAGTTCCAGGATAAACTGGCCCGGCAGCGCTATGAGGACCAGCTACGACAGCAGGTACTGACCCGTCTACTTCCAGCACTGTTCTTCTGTACATCTGTACTGAATGCTGTTTATTAGGGGTGTGATGAGATCTTGTGTTACGAGATCTCACGAGATTAAAGCAGCACAGTATTTCTCTTCAGGTGTATTTGGCAAGACTTGTGCACAGTTAACAAAAACAAATGTTTGAAGAGTTTGGGCAAAACCATCAAGCCTTATGTTCCCACCTGTGTAAACCATACAGATTTGATTACAGGTTGCCAGGTCTGTATAGAACTCTGTCTCAAGGTGGGTTGCCAGTTGAGTACAAAACCCTCACTGGGGGGACTGTGATAGTTTTAAGGTTTGAAGAGACTGATGCGAGATCATACAGGAGAGAAGTTGTTGGGTTTATGGTAAAACCAGCTGCAATACTTGCATACTGTTCCGTATTTTATTGAATATTGTGAGTCCAGATCAGATCATATTTCTCATAACTCTCTCTCCACCTGTACAAATATTAACATTTTAGGTAAGCATGCGCCTCGCCCAAATATGATAAATATTCAATGTTTATTATTCATAATCAGAGTAAATCTGACTGACACCCATTACAAGATGAGCACTTACAATAAAAAAATCATCTGAACTTTTGCATTTTGTGAGTTTCAGTAAAATTAAATATTTTCAATCATGTATTTAAACTTTGGGAAAAAAATAATAAATTTCGTCTCATTCTCCTGAACCCCGTTCCGTTTCTTCTCTTGTGAGACGACTGTCTAGTCACACCTCTACTGTTTATTAAAACTGTGCTTTTGTTAATATCTGTGACTGGAGCTGTTTAAGTAATGTAAAGACTGTGGAAGGAATTGATGCATTGCGGCATATTATTACTTATTTATTTTTCTTATGCTTAAGATGCTTTTCTGGTTTTTTTTTTTAGCAAGCTCTTAATGAGGAGAACCTGCGGCGGCAGGAGGAGTCTGTGCAGAAGCAGGAGGCCATGAGGAAAGGTAGAGAATCCAGTGTGATTGGGATTGGGATTGCATTGCATTACAGTAGGGCTGAGACGATACGTTGCCAATGATGACGATAATATCATGATACTGTGATTCTGCAGTACTTAATATATTGCAAGACTATTTTTAAATCCATTATTAAATCCATATTTCACCACTTTCATTCTTTCTTCCATAGATGAAAGGCATATATATATTATTTAAGCAATAATACACTCGAGGTTTGTGCTTTAACGTGTAATATTGGCACTGCTGTGATGCGGTCGTAGATAAGCACAGCAGTGTCAATATTGCACATAATAGCACAAACCTCGAGTGTATTATTGCGATTATACCACAGTTCCATTATTGCTGTTTATTGAAAATTTTTAAAGAGTTAAAGAGGAGGAGAAAATAGGATCTGTTATAAAAACTCCGCCAGTTAAAATAGTTCCATTACTGCTCTGTTTGTAGCTGTGCTGTTTGGCTTGTAAGTGCTGCATCGTTGTTATATATATGAGTGTGTGTTGTAATGAGCGTATTCTAACCACTGCACTGTGTGATTGGTGCAGCCACCATCGAGCATGAGATGGAGCTGAGGCATAAGAATGAGATGCTGCGGGTGGAGGCCGAGGCTAAAGCTCGAGCTCGGGTGGAGAGAGAGAACGCCGACATCATCCGGGAACAGATCCGCCTTAAAGCAGCCGAACACAGACAGACTGTCCTGGATAGTATACGGTGTGTATACACACACACACACACACATCTGATATGACCCTTGTTGATGTGTAAAAGCTGATATATTGTGAAGTAAAGGCTGCTGTTTAAAGATGCTCAGAATAATGAAATGTAATGATGGTGGTGTTTATATTTCAGAACTGCTGGTGCTGTGTTTGGGGAGGGATTTAAAGCTTTTATTTCAGACTGGGACAAAGTTACAGCAACGGTAAGTACACACACACACACACACACTACACACACACCACCACACACACACACACACACCACAGAGATTTCTGTAAGGTGAATTATTTATTTATAGGGATGCATGATTATTAAAAACATATTGTTTAAAACATATTGATTATTTAAAACACATTGGTTGAAGCTGTTTTTTTTCCTTTTTTTTCTTCAATAGATCAATTATTTCATTAACCTGTTAATTTATTAAAAATGGTTTAAAGCTGTAAACAGTCAAAAAATGTTAATCTAATTTCTCTGTAGAAATCTTTCATTTTATGTTTTTATACAGCTGGTTAAAAGCTTAAATGTAAGATATATAAATGTAATATTAGTGTATAAAGTTCCCCCGGGGTGTGTGGTCTCTGTAAGTTATAAATGTGTATATCAGATATCTGTATTGGCCCAGAATTCCTGTTTATTTATGCTAAACACAGCTGACCTAATTAACTTGCTGATTAACTGAAGTGCACTGATTGGTTCCTCCACTCCACTAGGTGGCAGGTTTGACTCTGCTGGCTGTAGGTGTGTATACTGCGCGTAATGCTACAGGTGTGGGGGCGCGCTACATCGAGGCTCGACTCGGTAAACCTTCACTAGTGAGAGAGACTTCACGAATCACCGTGACTGAAGCTATTAAACATCCTGTGAAGGTACACACACACACACACACACACACACACACACACACACACACACACACACACACACCCTCTCACAAAGACACACACACACAGCATTCTGCTGAATTCTGAATTCTTTAGCAAAATAGTGTTGATTGAAACAAATGGTATTTAACATGCATCTCTCTCTTTCTCTCTCTCTGTCTCTCTCTCTCTCTCTCTCTCTCTCTCTCTCTCTGTCTCTCTCTCTGTCTCTCTCTCTCTCTCTGTCTCTCTTTCTCTCTCTCTCTCTCTGTCTCTCTTTCTGTTTCTCTGTCTCTCTCTCTCTCTCTCTCTCTCTCTCTGTCTCTCTTTCTCTCTCTCTCTCTCTCTCTCTGTCTCTCTTTCTGTTTCTCTGTCTCTCTCTCTCTCTGTCTCTCTCTCTGTCTCTCTCTCTCAGATGAGTAAGAGGTTGATGAGTAAGCCTCAGGATGCTCTGGAGGGAGTTGTACTCAGTGTGAGTATTAAATATTAAATAACTATTTCTGCTTTTTAATTAGTGCTGTGCAGTATATAGTTTTAGCATCATAACTGCAGTCTGTGCACACAACAGTCACATCGCAGGGTGTTATAAATATGTTTATATATATATATATATATATATATATATATTTCTTTCATTTTACCAAATTGAAAACATCTGGAATATAATCAAGAGGAAGATGGAATTTTTGCACCAGGAGTAAAGCAGCATAAAGTTATCCAAAAGCAGTGTGTAAGACTGGTGGAGGAGAACATGATGCCAAGATGCATGAAAAAAAAACTGTGATTAAAAACCAACCAGGGTTATTCCACCAAATATTGATTTTTGAACTCTTAAAACTTTATGAATATGAACTTGTTTTCTTTGCATTATTTGCGGTCTGAAAGCTCTGCATCTTTTTTGTTATTTCAGCCATTTCTCATTTTCTGTAAATAAATGCTCTAAATGACAATATTTTTATTTGTAATTTGGGAGAAATGTTGTCTGTAGTTTATAGAATAAAACAACAATGTTCATTTTACTCAAACATAAACCTATAAATAGCAAAATCAGAGAAACTGATTCAGAAACTGCTCTCTTCATTTTTTTCCAGAGCTGTATATATTGATAATTACTCGATTTCAAGGGATTAATTTCTCATTTCTTCTTTTTTTTTTATGCAGCCATCTCTGGAGGAGCGTGTTCGTGACATCGCTATCGCAACACGCAACACTCGCCAGAACCGCGGCCTCTACAGGAATATACTGATGTACGGCCCCCCGGGGACTGGAAAAACACTATTCGCCAAGGTGGGTACACACACACACACACACACACACACACACACACACACACAAATATATAAGACTGACCTGCAGAGAATTGTCATCTTTTCTTTTTTTTTTTTTTTTTTTTAACCTAATGTTTTTTTTTTTTATCTTGTCCTGAGCAGAAGTTGGCGGTGCACTCTGGGATGGACTACGCCATAATGACCGGAGGAGACGTCGCCCCCATGGGGCGGGAGGGCGTTACTGCCATGCACAAAGTGTTTGACTGGGCCGGCACCAGCCGCAGAGGGTAAAACACTACACATCCCACAATGCACTTCGATACACACACACCACATATTATATGTGATCATTTTGATAGTATTAATATATTATCGTTTTATTATACACTGCCAGGCCAGTTGAGATTTGAAGCAATATGCAAAGTCTTTTCCAGCACATCCCAAATATTCTCAATGGGGTTCAGGTCTGGACTCTGTCTCTCTGAAATCTGAGTCCAATTTTTTATGCTCTCTAGCAAATTTAAGCTGTTTTTGATGATTAGTCTCACTAATAATTGCATTTCTTAAAGCTACACAGCTGTTTTATCCCTTTAATCCTTTCAGTTCCCTTTATTGCATTGTGTATGTGTGGTAAAGCTCTTACTTTCACTATTAAACATCATATCCCTGAGTTCTAGTGTTTTGCTAGTTTTCTACCATTTGTATGATTTTGCCAAACGTTTAAGTTTTTCTGATCACTTTTTTTCCTGGAAGATGATGTTCTTCCACTGTCCTTTTACTTTTTAATAAGGCTTTGGACAGTTCTTATCCTGATTTAAGTAGTTTCAGCATCTCTTTAGCTGTTTTCTCTGCATTATTAATTTGAAACCTATATGAAGTGAATCGTTTTTTATGACCACAGGATGAGTCTTTCCACATGGTGGTTTAACTAATGAGAAGCTACTCCCTGCATCAGTTAGGGTTAAATCTTAAACGTGTTGCAGCTGAAACATAATCAAATCACCCCTGCGGTGATTATTATCCAATCGGAGGCTCTTACCTATTTGCTTAGTTAAATTTATGTGATGACGTTTAATTGGCCAGGCAGCATGTAATACTATATAAAATACACTTTTATGTTTTTGACACTGATTCCCAATGCTGGTATGCTGTTCTATCTCTCTGTGTACAGTGTATTAATGATTTTTTAATGAGTGTGTATTTTTTATTTATTTTATTTTTGTTATTTTTTTGCAGTCTGCTGCTGTTTGTGGATGAAGCTGATGCATTCCTGCGCAAGAGAGCCACTGTGAGTGTGTTGAGATGTTTAGCCTGATGGGTTCAGTAACTGTGTGCTGTAGAAGACGTGAAGATGGGAGATGATGTGAGATAATCACACGATGTTTGATGTTTTGGTTTGTAGGAGAAGATCAGTGAGGATCTGCGAGCGACACTGAACGCATTCCTGTACCGAACTGGAGAGCAGAGCAACAAGTATTATTATTATTATTATTATAATTATTATTATTATTGTTACTTTTAGTACAGGGTTTGTACGGTCATAAAAAACCTGGAAAAGTCATGGAATTATTAAAAAAGTAATAATTAACATGGAAAAATTAAAATACCCAGAAAGTTTTGGAAAAGTCATGAAAATTTTTGTGTTTCAGTTTATCGGTGGAGAAAAAAATCTATTTTGAGCTACAAATACATCCATCAGCTCAGAGTTAATTCTGTAATTTTATTTTTTTTATTATTTATTTATTACAGACATTTTATTATTAAAGATTGTGTGTTTCAACATTTTTATCTGATTAATTTTAGGCCTACTTTAATCAGTTTTAGTTGATTTTTGGTTTTATTGTCCATGTCTGCACTGATGTTTTAAAAATCGAATGGTCACGGAAGTTTGCCTTGAAGGCCTGGAAAAGTCATGAAAAATCATGGAAATTTATTGTTTAAAAAGTGTATGAACCCTGTTAGTAGTAGTAGTAGTAATATTGATATTATTGTTACAGAGAAAATTTTGTTATATATTATAACTAATATACATAATCTTCAGTGTAAAATAAAATTAAACCCCCTAAGTGTGTATTGTTGCGTATCTGACTGTAACTGGTGTTTCTGCAGGTTCATGCTGGTTTTGGCCAGTAATCAGCCAGAGCAGTTTGATTGGGCCATTAATGATCGAATTGATGAAATAGTGAACTTTGCTCTGCCTGGTCCTGAAGAGCGAGAGCGGCTCGTCCGTCTTTACTTCGACAGATACGTACTGGAACCGGCCACTGGGGGGAAACAGTGAGTACACACACTATATAAAATATATATAAATTATGTTATATATTATATATATATATATATATATATTTTTTTTAATTCAGCTCTGGAAAAAAAATATCACTTCAGTTTCTGAATCAGTTTCTCTGATTTATCTATTTATAGGTATATGTTTAAACTACAGACAACATTTCTCCCCAATTCCAAATAAAAATATTGTAATTTAGAGCTTTTATTTACAGAAAATGAGAAATGTCTGAAATAACAAAAAAAAGATGCAGAGCTTTCAAACCTCAAATAATGCAAAGAAAACAAGTTCATATTCATAAAGTTTTAAGAGTTCAGAAATCAATATTTGGTGGAATAACCCTGGTTGGTTTTAATCACAGTTTTAATTTCATGCATCTTAGCATCATGTTCTCCTCCACCAGTCTTACACACTGCTTTTGGATAACTTTATGCTGCTTTACTCCTGGTACAAAAATTCAAGCAGTTCAGTTTGGTGGTTTGATGGTTTGTGATCATCCATCTTCCTCTTGATTATATATTGCAGAGGTTTTTAATTTGGTAAAATCAAAGAATCTCATCATTTTAAGTGGTCTGTTTTTTCCTGAGCTGTATGTATACTTTTTAAGGTGCTGTTTTTCTTCAGGGCCTTTTCTTTAGGGAGGTGTTTTTGTAGCTTGCTGTAAGGGAAAGTGTGTCAGGACTTGGGAACACACGCTCATTAATTTCACTCAGGATGAGGCAGGAAAGGTCTTAGAGAATCAGAAAGTGAGTGTATTTATAAGATAGAGGACAAAGCTGAACTTTCCAAATGATTTTTTTTTTTATCCAGAGAGTTAATACAGGTCGTAAAGTTCATATTTCATTGGTAATGTCCTGATTTTTATGAAACTAGAGTGTAATTTAGAGCAATTAGTCATTACCAGTGCTTGTTAGATCTCTTATTCTCTTATGTGTTGTATCTATATCATCACAGACAGGAGGTATATGTGCTTTATTATAGTATATAATGTACATGTGATCCCACAAAGTAGGGTGCAGTATGACCAGCAACATAAAAATGCTTCTCTACTACACTAGTGGTGGCGATAAATTACCCAACTATAATTAGCAACCTTACTGAAGCTCAGTGATTACCTGCTCAGCTAAAAAAATGACTTCAGCACACTTGTGTGCATGCTGTTGCCTATATCTGGCAACCTGGGGTGTGGAACTGGGACTGGGAGAATGGCAGTGGTTAGGTTATAAGGCTAAAACCCACACACATTTTTGTGATGTACTGCCTGGTTCTAGTAAGAAAATACTGTCTGAAGCTCTGCTAACACCAGCTGCCAGTGGATTAACTCAACATGTTTCTTTAACCTATAGTCAGTACTGTTCGATTGACTAAGTAATTTATTCTATAAATAATATTTTTTTGCCATTTTATGAGTTTCCCCCCACTGACTGTGTGTGTGTCTGTGTGTGTTTGTGTGTGTTATGGCAGGCGTCTGAAGCTGGCTCAGTTTGACTATGGAAAGAAGTGCTCAGAAATTGCTAAGCGAACAGAGGGAATGTCCGGGCGAGAGATTTCCAAACTGGGCGTGGCCTGGCAGGTGAGTAAATACACACCTGTATTTTAGTAAATGCTTTAATTGACTCAAATACTGTTTGTTTTTATACAAAGAGCTACATGGCATTAACCGCTAGCTAATATCTCCCTGGCTTATCCGGAACACAGCATTAGCGGATAATGCTAATGTTCCAGCCTTAGTGCTGGAGAAATTTGGGAGTCTAAGTTTACTGTACATAAACAGAAGCACTTTACTCACCCAAATAAACAGATTTTAGGAGAGAAATCTGTGTAGATTAACATCCAGCACTCGTTTAACTTTGAAAGGAAATATTTTTTATTACAGTTTTGTTTATTTAGCTTAGTAAGCTAAGTAAACCACCTGGTGGCGAGATCTGCAGAATTAGAAATTCCTTAAAGTGTCACTTAAAATGTGTCTTTTAATCCCGTGCTCCTTATGTATGAAAATAGACCAAAAAATAGACGTTCATTGATAAATAAACGTAAATAAAGGCAAATTCAAATATATATATGAACATCTATGTGTTTCTCAGCTCATCATTACAATAGCATTGTCACTCACTGTCACATTAGAGAAGCACAGACCATCAACACAAACATCCTTTTATGAATGAAAAATAGAGTTCCTCATGGGAAAACTCATGCTGGAGGCCTTTCTGTTCCCATTTACAGTCTCTCACACACACACACACACACACACACACACACACACACACACACTTCCAGTCCCAGTGTCTCTCACTCAGACCAAAATAACTGAAAGTAGGACACTAGCTCGTGTATTTGTGTCACAGTGAGAATGCAGACCAGCAGGGAGCAGCAGAGAACAGACCTCTTCAGTCCTGCTTTTCCTACAAAACCTATAAAGAAAAACGTATAACAAAAATATATTTATTCATATTTATTCTGTATTATACGTTTTCTAAGTGTGTGAAGAATAATTATGACTCTATATGTGTTAATATACTTAAACCAGGGCTGGATGATATGGACAGTATCCTCTCCTTGTGAAGCACGTATGAAGTGTTTTGCATGAAGAAATAAAAATACTAGTTAAATTTTACCTATTTTTCGTCATACTATATTAATGATAAATAATAATGGAATAAGAGAAATACAGTCCTTTACTCATTATTTATTTGTGGTGCTTAATATATATTATTATATATTTTTTTAGACTTCAAAAAGTATAATATCTTTAAAATGTGAAACTCATATATTATATGGATGTATTAAACACAGTGATCTATTTTAAGCGTTAATTGCTTTTATTGCTGATGATTATGAAGCTTACAGCCAATGAAAACCCAAAAAATCAGTGTCAAAGAAAATTTAATTATTATACAAGATCGATTGCTATTTTTGGCTACAGTGTGGGCAGTGTGACAAGTCCTGCTGGAAAATGAAATCCACATCTCCATAAAAGTTGTCAGTTGCAGAGGGAAGCAGGAAGTGCTCTTCATCCAACCTCACTAAGCTTGAGCTGTTTTATAAGGAAGAATGGGCCAAAATTTCAGTCTCTCGATGTGCAAAACTGATAAACACAAACCCCAAGAGACTTGCAGCTGTAATCACAGCAAAAGGTGGCGCTATAGAGTAATAACGGAAGGGGGCCGAATAATATTGCACGCCCCACTTTTCAGTTTTTAATTTTTTTTAAAGTTTAAAATATCCAATAAATCTCGTTCCACTTCACGATTGTGTTCCACTTGTTGTTGATTTTTCACAAAAAAAAATAAATTTTATATATTTTTGTTTGAAGCCTGAAATGTGGCAAAAGGTTGAAAAGAATACTTTTGCAAGGCACTGTACATCTATATAATGAGTTTCACATCTTTTTTAAACTAAATTACTAAAATGAAGTATCTTTTCAATGATATACTCATTTTTTGAGATGCACTATATATAAAAAATCTCTCTCTCTCTCTCTCAGGCCGCTGCCTACTCCTCTGAGGACGGCGTTCTGACCGAGGCGATGATCGACGCTCGGGTGGACGACGCTGTCCGGCAGCACGCGCAGAAGATGAACTGGCTGCAGGACAGTGAGGGCACCACGATGTCCCCCAGCCACCAGGGGGCAGCTGTGGGTAAAGGTGCCAAAATGGGCTTTATAGTGCCTCAGGATGCCCCCTCTAAATCTGAGGAGGTGCTGTCTCCCCTGCAGGGGTCCTGCCCTGCTCCGGACTCTACCATTCCAGCAGGAGAGGGGGGAGCGGCCGCGGATAAACAACCAGTCCCACCAAAGGAGGAGGGCACACCAGTTTAACCAGTCCGGTCCGGTTCAGCTGAATCCAGTCCAGAGGCCATATTTACACCACCACACTGCAGAACAGGACAGCAGCTCCTTCCTGACTGTGAAAAAAGATTAGCTGGACATATATATGTATATATATATATGTATATGTTTACAGTGTGTATACATATGTATGAATGTGTGGATATATGTGTGTGTATATGAAGCAGGATCAGGAGTCTGCAGAGTGTGTGTGTGTGTGTGTTACTCACTTACTGACCCGGGGAAACACTGTTCAGGTACCTTCAGATGGATTTACAAAGGTTCTGTGTCTGTATGCCTGTCTGTTAATAATAATAATAATTATAATTATATTATAATACTATAAAGGGTCAGTGGACGTGTCTGTGTGTCTGCTTGTCTGGACCTTTGAGAAATTACAGTTACTCAAACACACACACACACACACACACACCCAAAATATCTCCCTGTTGAGATAAGAAAGTAAGTCAGAAAAAAACTATACTGTTAACTTTAAAATCAGTGTTTTTCCATTATTTAAAAATATTCTACATTCTAGATTAAAACTTAAGTCATCCAAACTATGAAGAAAAACATATGGATTTATTTACTGAACAAAAATGGTGTTAAACAAACCATAATATGTTTTATATTTTAGATTCTTAAAAGTAGCACCTCCTTCAGCTTTATGAGGTAGAGTCACCTGGAATTCAGGCTTTCAGTTAACAGCTGTGCTGAACTCATCAAGAGTTAATTACTTGAATTTCTTGTCTCTTAATAAAGTGTTTGAGAGCATCAGTTAAAGTAAAGTAGTGAAGAGGTAGAGTTACAGGTATACAGTGAATAGTGAATATTTGAGTATTGTTCTAATCCAGGTTAAGAGAAGAAACAACTACTCAACTAAATAAAGAAAAACATCATTTAAGGCAATCCGAAACATTTTAAGAGCTTTGAATGTATCCTCAGATGCAGTCATCGCAAAGACCATCGAAAAAAACGTTATGATGAAATTGGCACTCATCAGGAGTTAAGTTAACAGCTCCCCAGATAAGAGCACCTAAATGCTAAATTCGTCACAGAGTATTCTGGTTTGTTTTTAAGTTACTACATGATTCCTTATGTGTTCCTTCATAGTCTGATAGATCCCTTCACTATTCATTTACTATGTAGAAAAAAATATATATAATAATAGTGTCCAAACTTTTGACTGGTATATTGCAGCTGTGATTCACCAGGGCTGTTTAAACTGTGCCGATATATAATATACTACTCTTATTTGCTGAGGTTTGATCCTTAAGAAAGATCTAAATATGGCTACATCTACATCTTGCAATTTAACCCCAATATCTGAATCTCACAGGGAGTGATTTTGGACGGTCTGTTCGTGTCTGTGTGTGGTCAGTAGTGATGGACGGAGGGGTTTTGGGGGGGGGGGGAAATGTAAAAGAAGATTTAAAACTTAAGTGAAATGTTGAATGTGTTGTATGTGTAATGGATCTCATGTACATTATCTGTTAAAACGTCAAAAGAAAAACTGAAAACGTCTGAAAAGGAAACTGTAATGAGCTGGAAAGCATTTATATGCCTAACAATAAAATAGATTTCCTAAAAAAGAACATGTGTGTTCATTTAAATACACAGCATCGAGAAACTTTGACTATTGTGCATTTAAAAGTCTCTTTACGCTAAAATCCACTTGTTTCTTGTTGTTTGTGAAATACAGTGGGATTCTCTGAGTTGTTTATGATGCTGCACATGATAAAACTCTTCCTCAAACCCTTCCTCATTGTCTGCAGTTGCTAGTAAAAGAAAATATTCAGAAAAACGAGTCGATCAGGAAAAGCATCGTGTCTACATCAACCCGTCAATTAGTATTCATGGCCCCGCCCACCTCGGCTCGGGGCCGCCCACAGGCAGAGCTGAAGCCAGGCAGCGACGCCGTCTCATCAGATAGCAGGAGCTAACAGCGCTAGGAACAGCATGCAGTTAATTCCTGTGTTATTTGTGCGAATAACACATTAGTGTTTATATACTTTACCCAGTAATTCAGAGCTAAGAAACAAATGGTTAGAATTAGTCTATGGAGGAAAAACACCACCAGCCAAGTACAATTGAGATAGGTAGGTGTTTAGATGTTTAGAACAGTTTACACTAGTTAAAAGTAAAAATCCACCCCCACTTTCTGGTCCTGGACTACCCACCTCTATGTTTAAGTAACTACATGTTTAAATAGGATCTCCGGTGGATTTGGTGTTTTACAGAGACTCTAAGACTTGGTCGGTGGCTGAACTGCACTTAGCAGGACATTATTACACATGTTGTAAATTAACATATGACATGCTGTTCGCCAATCAGAGGCGATAGTGTATGTTTGCATGCATGAATATTCATGAGCAAGAGCCGAAATCCTATCGTTTCCCCCCGCCCACTCCTCCACTGGACTAAAGCAGCGTTATACTGGATCACCAGAGCACTTTTTTTCAGAAAAATCAGCTCACGTCATTCATTCATATTAGAGACACAACTAGACAAATTTCTAAATGAACGAAAAAACGATGAAACAAGACCTTTAATATGAATATTAGCTTATCATTTTTTAAGTTACCTGAAGCCTTAAAAAACAGTACAGGACTTTTAAAGTGGGAGCAGATTATAAACAGACCCGACCTATCACACTACACCAGTGTTTACTGCAGAATTGTATAGAATCTGAAATCGCTGTCATGTAGCTAAACAGTAGCTTTTATTACCTAGCCTACTATATTAGCATTTTAGCTCAAATAAAAAGCAAATATAATCAACTGTACATAGATCAATTTTGTTTACTTAATGATAGACCGGTCATGATATCACTGTATATTTATCACACAGTTTATTCTCATAACCTCAATCATTTTACTTATTGAAGAGAACCCAGTAATGTGAATAAGCCATTATGCTGCCTTTTTAAAAATAGTTTTCTTACTTTATTACCCCCTATATCAAAAGTAAACAAACTAAAGCAGACCAGATTTGTTGGAGAGAATGTGGCCATATCAATCCCAATCACCTGCATGTTTTTTGGTCATGTGTGAAATTACAACCACTCTGGTCGGAAGTATTAGAATTAATAGAGGAAGTCCTCCAATATGAAGTTCCGAGAGATCCACAGATTTTATATCTTGGCCTGATTCCGGAAGATTCGATTGAAAAAGCGGATGTTTATATCTTTAAAATAATGATTATGGCGGTAAAGAAAGTTATTACAAAGAACTGGTTGAAAAAAGAGTCACCAAAAATAAAACAATGGATAGAAATAATGGAAGAGATATATAACATGGAAAAAATGACATTCCTTCTGCGTATCCAAAAAAATGCGGCTGAGCAGAGCTGGCAGACTTATAATTATGGGAACCGTCACCCCACTGTGCATGTTTTCTTTTCTTTTTATGTGTGCATATTTGTGATTGTATTTTGAAGTTCTTCCTTTTCTTTTCCTTTTGTTTTGTTTTCTCTACTTTTGTGATTCCTTTGTATCAAAACAAAAAATGCTTTAAATAAAGAGTAGAAAAAAATATATATTTTTTTAGACTCATTTTATTTGTTAAAACTATGTATCAATTAAGAAAAAAAAAACTTTTTAATCACTCTTAAAAACTTTTTTTAAATAAAATTGTATTCTATATAATCATCAAATCATCCCATTATTATTTTAGTGGCAAAATATGGTCTTAAAAAAGGCGAATAATAATGCAGAATAAACAGAACAGAACAGAACAGTCGTAGTTGATTTACGGTTCATCTCCTTTTAATCACCTTTTAATCAAACACACACACAAACATCTTCACGAACATCTCCGTTTTTAGACGGTCTGGAAACGAAGAGGAGGCGTTTCTCCTCCAGCTTAAACTAGAATCATCCTTTAACAGCTTTTTAGATGCAGACATTTGTTATCCCACAACAACACATGATTTTACTGAAAAATAAATCAGTCATTAATAAATAGAAACAAAAAAATCAAACAGAACTTCATCAGACGGTTCTAGAATACCCATGTACAACAAATCCATTTACAGCAAGAGATCTAGGAGGAACCTGCCCATGCTGATGATGCCACACAAAGATATCTACCCCGTGTTTTATTTTGTCGCACCATTAACAGTTGAAACTGCACCACAGTACTAAAGTTGTTTTGTGGGCATGCAGTTCTTTTATTTACTCCTAAAATAGACACAAAATGTTTCCCCTTAATACACAAATTCCCCCACCCTTTACAAAAATGCAAATCCTGAGTCCGTATATCTCCACCCCCACCCACAACTCCCACAATCCCCGGCTGTACAAAACTAACACTACCCACAAAACTCGTAAAAACAGACGTTAGCAAGCAAAATAAACATCTAATCATCAAAAATGGAATAATACCTCGGGCAGAAAAAAGTGCAAGTTGGGTCCGGTCCCTGTTCGAAGTGAAGCGGAGAGCTGCTGATGCTAGGCTGGATGTTTTACACCAGGCCTTCAGTCCTGCTGTCGTTACAATACACACAGCCTGTGAGCACAGGGCTGAGTGTGTACGTGTGTGTGTGTGTGTGATCGTGTGTATTCCAGTGTGGGCTGCAGCTCCCACTGTAAGTGACTCTGAGTTGAGTCTGCGTGGGTTTGTGTGTACAGGTGGGCACTGTGGCCTGCTGTGGTCGTTATGTATATATATATTTATATATATATATTTATATATACAGCTCTGGAACAAAAAATAAGAGACCACTAAAAAATAAGGATGAGTTTCTTTGATTTTACCAAATCAAATATAATCAAGAGGAAGATGGATGATCACAAACCGTCAAACCAAACTGAACTGCTTCAATTTTTACACCAGGAGTAAAGCAGCATAAAGTTATCCAAAAGCAGTGTGTAAGACTGGTGGAGGAGAACATGATGCCAAGATGCATGAAAAAAAAACTGTGAATAAAAACCAACCAGGATTATTCCACCAAATATTTATCTTCTAAATCTCTTAAAACTTCTAAAACTTTATGAACATGAACTTGTTTTCTTTGCATTATTTAAGGTTTGAAAGCTCTGCATCTTTTTTGTTAATTTCTTCAAATTATTGCTCTAAATGACAATATTTATATTTGGAATTTGAGAGAAATGTTGTCTGTAGTTTATAGAATAAAACAGATAAACTGATTCAGAAAATGAAGTGCTCTCTTATTTTTTTCCAGAGCTGTATATATATATATACATATATATATATATATATATATATATATATATATATATATATATATATATATATATATATACATATATTTATGTATGTGTGTGTGTGTGTTTGTGTGCCAGCAGCAGTTCTAACCCTGCAGTTTCAGTATAAGTGGCCTCAGTTTAGCGCCCCCTAGCTGTTGTATGGACCAGTGGTATTTAACCTATTTCCCTATAGAAACCCTACCAACATTAACACTCTCTCACAGAAATGCTAAACACACACATATTTCTGGATATATTTCTATCTAAAACGTTCCTGGATCTTCTGAACTATAAGCTCATTAACAGCTTGAAAGATCATCTAAATTTAAGTTAAGCTTTAAGTTGGACATGCTGATAGACCATGCCTTACTAATATCCAAGCTAACGGAAGAGGATAGAAGAACATTTCCTTAGAGTTTTAAAAGGTTTCAAGAAAGTCAGCCTGTAATGTTACAGTATAAATGTTCCAGGAACGTTATGGAAACGTGTGACGACATAATAAAGGTAGCCATAACAACAATATTAAACACATGTTTCCAGCTAGATAAACAGCCTACTAACATTATGGAAACATTAAAAGTGATATTACGGGAACTAAAAACTAAAACAATGACTCAAGTAATGTTGCAGCAACGTTAGTAAAAAAATCTAAGAACATCATGAAAACGTTAACCGTAACATTCGCTGGTTCGAATATCAGTTCATGCTGCTCGTCATCAGCAGCCGGAGTCAGAGAGAGCACAATTGGCCGTGCTCTCTCTCTCTGAGTGGGTAGATGGCGCTCTTCCCTACATCACTACCAAGGTGATGTTGGTCAGCACAGGCGTCTGTTAGCTGATGTTGGGAGCACTGCTAGTGTTTTGGGAAAGTCCTAAGCCTGGGATTAGTTTCTCAGGGGGTTCTGGGGTAGTTTTCTCTCTTTTATCGTCCTCTGAGAAAATTACAGGCTGAATTATCTACTGTTTTTCTCTGAACTCCGTGGTCCTCCAGTAATTTTAGTCCCGCCCGGACACACATCTCTGAGTTTAAATATTTGACAGACGTCCCCCTTAGAGACTTATTCCGTCTGGATAGGGCTTTAGTGAGAGTTTGTCTAATTGATCTTCTAAATTGGGGAAATTTATGACTGTATTGAGCAGCTTTTTGACCACCTTGACCCTTAATTCAATTCCAGCTTGTGCTATCTTAAACTAGCCGTTTTCAGCAGGGCTGTTATGCTTTTGCATTGCTGCTCAACATTAGCACAGCATTAGCTTCCAGAAAAAAACTTCAACTGGAAAGTCAAATTGGATGCTAATGCACATCTACAGTAGTAAAACAGTAGTGTTATCACTGTATATCAATCTATTTGTGTCTCATTAGATCAGTCGTACCTACAGTAGTGTCTGTCCGACCTTTATCTATCAGCATGTTTCTGACACATTGTTATAAAAATTGCATTGCTATAAATGCTAACAATGCTAATCTGGGACATAAAAAGAGTGGCTGCATTTTTATTTTGGCTGAATTAGCCATTAATTAGCCAACAGTTAAACAGATGTGGTAAACTATCAAGTCTTCATGTTTATTTATTTGTGATAAAATTATGGGAATGTTTAACAGAAATGTCAAGGAACTCAAGAAAATTTTCATTTTCAGCTTTTTGAATTTTAAATAGAGGGAAATGGAACGCAGCATTAATTAGCACAGTAAGTGTGTGATTCTAACACTGAAGCCACATTATTGTCTGTAACTGCAGGTAGATTCGTCTTGCTCAGGTACCCGTTGCAATGTTAGTGTGTATTGTAAGTGTGTGTGGGTGTGTGTGAGTGTGTTAGAGTCTGCGAGGGCTCGGGTGTCCGTTGTGGTAGTGTTTCTGTTTGATATGCACCACGTTGTTTCCTCCCGTGTCGTCCGGCCTGCGCAGCTGCAGCCGCCGGTGCAGCTCCCTCACGTCACACACGCGGGTCACCCACTTCCACGATCGCCACGCGTCTGCAGAGAGATAAAATACCAGCATCCGTTATAAAAACACAATCAGCACCAAAAAACAGCAACAAATCAAATCATGTTTAGTGTCTGATATTAGCTTCTTTAGTTGTAGGAGTGCTGCCATGAGGCTAATGTAGCCAACAAGTAACAAAAGCAGATAATCCACTAATTTAAAGGTGTCTTTTTGCTCAAATCTACTTGTTCTTGTTGTTTGTGAAATACAGCAGGTCTCTCTGAGTTGTTTATGATGCTGCACATGATGAAACTCTTCCTCAACCTCCATTGTCTACAGCAGCTAGTAAAAGAAAATGTTTAGAAAAACGAGTCGATCAGGAAAAGCACCGTGTCTACATCAACCTGTGAATTAGTATTCATGGCCCCGCCCATCTTGGCTCGGGACCGCACACAGCCAGAGCTGAAGCCGGGCTGCAGCAGAGCGGACACTTGGGTCTTGTTAGCTAAAGAGCTAAAGCCCTTTTTTTTGTTTATATAGCTACTTAGCAATAGCTATCTTGTGTAAGTAACAGTTGTAGCTTTAAATCGGATCTCCGGTTGATTCTGCATTTTACAGAGACCTGAGGTAAGAGTTTAGTAGGGTACTTTAAGCTGAAAGAAACGTTATCAATCAATGTAGCGGGGAGAGCTGGAGATCCACTAGCATTGCAGCATTAATAACATTTTAATTTTAAGGATTAACTTTATCTAGCACTTATAACTAAAGCTGCATCTCTGAAAATATTTTGTTAATTTTGAGTTTTGGAGCTGTAAAATTGACTGTGGGGGGAGGCAGTAGGTAGGGCGTCCTCTGCTGCAGTGCTGTTAACCAATCAGTGGTGATATATTTGCATGAACGAATATTCATGAGCAAGAGCCAAAATCCTGTCTTTCTTCATGAGGCTAATGACAGGGTAATGACAGGGTAATGACAACCCCATGCACCCAGACAGAGCATGACCTATACTGTACGCTCTCTCTCAGACTCTGGCTGCTGATGGCAAAGCAGGTGCAGCGCCTTAGTCAGGTGGGAACATCTTCAGTTTTAAAAAAGTCAGAAATGCCCCTTTAATGCCTGGATGTGTGTGAGTGTATGTGTATGTGTGTGTGTGTGTGTGTGTGTGTGTCGGGTACGCTTGAGGACGGAGTGTGTTGGCCTGCAGGCTGATGAGTAAAAGAGGGCAGGCGGAACAGAGGGAGGAGAAAGAGTGAGAGACGCTGAGAGGAAGAGACAGTCCTGCACTCCTGATTCACCTCATTCATAACATTAGCAGACAGGCTGGGGGGGGCGGTGTTACACACACTCTAGTGGAGGAGTGGGGGGGGGGGGAGACAGACGACAAAAAGACACCCAATACTACCATTAATATTCCAACACTGAGAACACAGAGGAGTTCACACTCCTGATTCACACACACACACACACACTCATTATACACACACACATTATATACACACTCTCATTGACAGAAAAAAGAAAAACAGCTGCTGTTCCAGATGCTCCCATAAATGCAGGATTGGTGATCAGGAAGAAAGAGTCACAATCTGATGGAGTTATTGTTTCCTTTACATTAAATTATATATTTTTTTATATTAAACACACATTTCAGTTAGGGAAAAGTGTAAAATATAAAAATCACTGCCACATAAAAGAGGTAACTCTTTTATGATATTCCTTCTGCAGCTTCTATATGTAAAGATATAAAATCTAAATTTTCCTACTTTGAAAATCACATTAAAAAGTTATTTGATAAACAAATTAATTTAATTAACCTCTCAGCTCTAATCAAATGTATCACTACTAAGGGTGACTGACTGTTGTATGTGATGACTCCACATATCATCACATCAGTGCATCACATGTAGTGTCTTTTACAGTACAATAGACACTATAAGGAACATCTAATTCAGCAGGTCTCGCTGCTGGGTGGTGGGGGTAGCTAACTAAGTTAAGTAAAGCTAAGCTAAGTAAACAAAACTGTAATAAAAAAGACTTTATTTTAAAGTCAAATGAGCACTGGATATTAATCTACACAGATTTCTCTCCTAAAAAAACATTTTTTGGGTGAATAAGTACTTCCATTTATTTACAGTAAGCTTAGATATAGCACGGCTGGAGCATTAGCATTAGCGGCTAACAGCTACTACACAAAAACAACCACTGAGAGCTTTTTTTTTTTATAGAGCAGCAGAGTAAGCAAACCACGGCCAATCAAATTGGTTCATATATTCCATAACCTCCTCTGGCTCACTCACCTTGCTGTCGACGGGATCTCCAGGCCCGCAGAACCCGGTGAAGAACTCCGTCCAACCACAGCAGAATCCAGCTGAATATAAAGCCCAGGAGCAGCCCCAGAACCAGGTCCATTTCCTGCTTTGTGACACTACTGCCCCCTGATGGCCCATCCCTGTCCAGCGAGCTGGAGCCTTCGTACGGGATCACGTACTGCACCCGGTCTCTGGAGCGAGAGAGAAAATAAAAAAGAGAAATTAACAAACTGTCCTATAATATTGCTTTATAATAAAACTATAAAAAAGCTACTCAGGTGGCACAACAGTCTAAGCGTTGGCTCTGTTTCTGTAAATCACTACACTAGTGATGCCACAGCCATGCGTCAGTGTCTCTCTGACCTATACAGACCTATATATACACAGACTCGACATAGCCTGCCTCCTGGCGCCGGCTGCTATGTATATATATGTATATATATGTCTATGTCATTATCAGTACAGTGATGGCGGCACTCGGAGCTGAAGCTAGTAGTGTTATAGGATGTAATCAGTGGTTTTTAATAAGCTTCTTGTGCACTTTTTAAGTTATTAATGCTTTGTTTTAAATGTCAGGGCTCTCCTCTCAGATTCTAGCAAGGAGGTGTGGAGCTACTTTGAGCTGGATAACGGTGGAAAAAGCGATTTTTTGGGGTAAATTATGCCCCGTATCTCCCAGTCTGAAGGGTGTTTGAGCAAACTGTTAAAATTTCTGGATCTCTGAAAGCTGTGGGAGAACGGAGGTGGGCTATTCATCAAAGATAAGTTAGTACTTTTTAATCCAGAGCATTGTGTTCAATTAGTTACTGCCATTCTATGGCTATGGAGGTTATACACACAGCTGTATCAGAAGCTGTGTTTTTGATATAGGGGTGTCCAAATACTTTTGCACATCCATGATAACAGTTAACAGATCTAACAGAGTGGGAGAACAGACCTGTCCATAAAGTTAAACCAGCCAATCTTCAAGGCGCACATCTACTCTCCCACACACTCTGCGCATCTCTGCCTCTAACACACACACACACATACACATATACACACATCAGGAGAGGATTAAGCCGCCAGGAGGTATGTGCGCGCGTGTGTGTGTGTGTGTGTGTGTGGGAGTAAAACAGTTCTCTCATTGCAAATCAGCGCCGCTGAAAATGCCACAGCGCACCACAGGCTGGATCTCCCCACACTGCTCTACTGCTGCTGCTGCTGAGGACGGATTACAGCACAGCCTTCTCTGTTCACTATGTTATTCTCACAGTTTAACGTCCTACAAACACACACACACACACACACACACACAGCTTACACATCTTAGCGCTGCTAAAGAGAAGCAACACTTCATATAGACCTCTCACAATAAAATAAAAAAATGTGTACGATATATCGTTCCAGAAATTAATATGTAATTATGTAATTAATCATATTTTGTGGGAAAGCATTGGTCATTACACTGGCTCTTTTATATGTGAACAAACATACAAATAAACTCAATAGAACATAGCATTATCAAACCATTATCACATATAATTAAGGCCATGTTCATATATTGAGCGATAAGTCGATAATGCAATTACTGTGATAGGCCTAATGTTATATAAAGCAAAAATTAACTGCATAGAAATTACACTGACTGTTCAACTCCTCTCAACACAGCAAACTAAAGACTCTGTGACACTTTTATTTTCCTGGCAAGATGCCCTATTAATAATATTTTTAGAGTTTTACCCTATTTTGCACGAGAAGTCTATTTACTGTCCACTGCTTACATCTTTACAAATTTGCCTTGCCAAATTAAATCATTATATATCTGTGTATTTTGTCACTGTCCAATAAAAAACAAGTATGTCCATTTTGTTGTTTTTTAGATTACTATATAATTTCAATAAACTAACTGTCTCTTACACTGTGTCGAAATTTCTTGATGAATGGATCAATATAATTTCTCCAGAACTACCTGAAATAAACTTTTTTACATTGACTTCCATTGAACTGAAAAAAGTAAAAAAGTCTCTACTTTTATACTTTATATTTTATTGTATTTTTATCTGTATCATTATATCTTATCCTTCTTTTGTAACTTTTGTGTATATTGTGTATCTGCTACTGAATGTCAATAATTTCTCTCTGGTATCGATAAAGTATCTATTTATCTATTTATCTATGATACTGTTTTTACTGTATTACACTGTATAATACCTGCTGTGTATAGTTACAGGCTTTTAAAGGTATTATACTGTGACAACAAATCTTACGGATTGAACCATGTCACAAATTCTGAGTCACAGATTGCATCATGTTTCTGATCAGAATTTTATAAAAGTGAGACAAATTTAACCATGTTTTTTTTCTGACTAATAAAATGACAACAACGAAAAAGTCTGTAGTGAAAGATTTGTATTGGGTCTCACTAGCTTCCACTTTTTAATTGCTGCTTTCAGTACCTGTACCTGTACTTTAATATACCTGTTTGCGATACACTCAGTTCAACTGATCTCAGTGCACCTGAACCTGGAGTGCATGAACTTCATCTACACCTAATCTCTTTACACACCTGTTCCTAATACACCTCCTCTCAACACACCTGGCCTCAACATTCCTGAACTTGATTCACCTGCGCTCAATATGCATTGATGTACAACACCTGATCCCAATACACCTAGATGTATGGAATGGAACTTCATCTCTATTCACCTGGATGTATGGCACATAATCTGAACACACCTGAATGCACGGGATCTGGTTTAATACATTATTGTATTAATGTACAATACCTGATCTCGATTCAACTGGTTTCAGTGCACATGAACAAGGTGTGCCTGAACTTACTACACCTAATCTTCACACTACCGTTCCTAACACACCTCCTCTCAACACACCTGGCCTCAACATCCCTGAACTTGATTCACCTGGTTCTCAATGCTCCATGATGTACAACAGCTAATCCCAACACACCTGGATGTATGGAATGGAACTTCATTTCTATTCACCTGAACATACCTGATCATAATACACCTGATCTCAATTACACCTGAATGCATGGGTTCTGGTTTAATGCTCTTGATCTTGGGCACCCTTATTGTACAACAGCTGAAATGTAAAGCACCTGAGCACAATACATTTTAATGAATGTACAGCACCTGATCTCAGTACACTTAATTAATGGAACCCTGTCCTAGTGCACCAGTGCACCTGGATGTACAGCACATGATCACAGTACACCTGAATGCATGCAACCTTGTTTTAATGCACTTGATCGCAGTGCATCTTAAGTTTCAACATCTTACTGCAACTGTTCCTAATGCAGCTGGCCTCCACATTCCTGAACTTGATGCACCTGGTCTTAATGAGTCGTGATGTACAAGACTCATTACACCTGAACCTGATATGGCTAATCTATCTATCGAATAATAAACTTAAAACATTATGATCCAAAAACATCCGGTGTCAGCGCACCTGAACTTTTTCAAACAATATTCACCTGGTCTCAATGCACCTTTAATGTGCAACAGCTGATTAAAGCAGGTGATCATAATGCACCTGAATACTGTACACCTGTTCTCCCCGGCATTCTCTGCAGTGCACCTGATCCTAAAGACACTCCTTACCTGGATCAGGTGTGCTGGAATGGGATTGAAACCGGACACCCTCCGCCTCGACCTTACCTGCCACAGGTGCAGTGACACACGCGATCCGCCCCGCGCACGTGCGGTAGGATGTAGTTGTGAAAGCGGTCCAGCAGCGCGTTCATGTCCAAGCAGCACGCGATGGCCTGGGGAGGGAGGAGGAGCAACACGGCGCTGTGGTCATCTCGAGCGCATACACACACACACAAACATATACACACACAGATACTTAATCACAGATGCATGCATGCACCAACACACACCTGCATGCATGCATACAAGCATGCATACACACACACACACACACACACACACTCAACAATGAGATTACACACTGCAAACACAGCTATCTCTGTCAGTGTGAGTGTGTATGTGTGTGTGAGCGCGCGCGTCCCCTCACCATCACCACAGCAGCGCCGCTGAGCATGAAGATCATCCTCCTCCTCCTCCTCACTGCAGCTCCATCGATCACGACGTCACACCGGCTCGAGCCTCCATGCCTGCGCGCGCGCGGGGCTCCAGCTGCCCCCTCGTGCCACTGTCGCCTCCCCAACACAGACACAGCAGCAGCAGCGCGAGACGCTCCGCGGGCGCTACAGCACGCAGCAGCCTCGTGCTCCTCTCCGCGCCATCCACTAATGCTCGCGCGCGCACTTTCCTCCGCGGCGGCCCCTAGCGGTTTTGGCGGGAAACGCAGGGCTGATAGAGAGAAGCTGAAAACACACACACACACACACACACTAAACACTGAACACACACACACACACACACACACACACACACAGTAAACACTGAACACACACACACACTAAACACTGAACACACACACACACACACACACACAGTAAACACTGAACACACACACACACACAGTAAACACTGAACACACACACACACACACACACACACACACACACTAAACACTGAACACTGAACACACACACACAGTAAACACTGAACACACACACACACACACACACTAAACACTGAACACACACACACACTAAACACTGAACACACACACACACACACACACACAGTAAACACTGAACACACACACACACACACACACTAAACACTGAACACACACACACACACACACACACACACAGTAAACACTGAACACACACACACACACAGTAAACACTGAACACACACACACACACAGTAAACACTGAACACACACACACACTAAACACTGAACACACACACACACAGTAAACACTGAACACACACACACATATACAGTAAACACTGAACACACACACACTAAACACTGAACACACACACACACAGTAAACACTGAACACACACACACACTAAACACTGAACACACACACACACAGTAAACACTGAACACACACACACACACACAGTAAACACTGAACACACACACACACACACACACACACATTAAACACTGAACACACACACACACACATATACAGTAAACACTGAACACACACACTCAGTAAACACTGAACACACACAGTAAACACTGAACACACACACAGTAAACACTGAACACACACACACACACACAGTAAACACTGAACACACACACACACACAGTAAACACTGAACACACACACACACAGTAAACACTGAACACACACACACACACAGTAAACACTGAACACACACAGTAAACACTGAACACACACACACTCAGTAAACACTGAACACACAGTAAACACTGAACACACACACAGTAAACACTGAACACACACACACACACAGTAAACACTGAACACACACACTTAGTAAACACTGAACACACACTGAACACACAGTAAACACTGAACACACACACTTAGTAAACACTGAACACACAGTAAACACTGAACACACACACAGTAAACACTGAACACACACACTTAGTAAACACTGAACACACACTGAACACACAGTAAACACTGAACACACACACTTAGTAAACACTGAACACACACTGAACACACAGTAAACACTGAACACACACACTTAGTAAACACTGAACACACACTGAACACACAGTAAACACTGAACACACACACTTAGTAAACACTGAACACACACTGAACACACAGTAAACACTGAACACACACACACAGTAAACACTGAACACACACACACACACAGTAAACACTGAACACACACACTTAGTAAACACTGAACACACACTGAACACACAGTAAACACTGAACACACACACTTAGTAAACACTGAACACACAGTAAACACTGAACACACACACAGTAAACACTGAACACACACACTTAGTAAACACTGAACACACACTGAACACACAGTAAACACTGAACACACACACACAGTAAACACTGAACACACACACACTCAGTAAACACTGAACACACACACTCAGTAAACACTGAACACACACACTGAACACACACAGTAAACACTGAACACACACACACAGTAAACACTCACACACACACACACTTAGTAAGCACTGAACACACACAGTATACAGAACAAACACAGTAAACACTGAGTTTACATTACAGTATAATTGCATTGTACAGTATATATTTATTGTAAATGTATTATATATATCTATTTTACTTTTATGCTATATTTCCTGTAATATACTTTGGTGATATCATATCACCATCTCAAGGTGCACCTCTGGCTCACTTTAAGATTAGTTAGATTATAAATAAATAAATAAAAATAGTGTACTGTAGTTGCTGGTGGTGTGTCTACTGTTGGTATATTATTGTTGATATATTCTTATATTCAAAATAATCTTACCTTACAGTATTACATATTTACGTTGTGCAATCATTCAATATATTATACATTAACAGTTTATATAAACAGAATTTGACAGTATTTACACCCCACAGGTGCCCTTCAGAAACATCACCTGTTCAAACATCACACTCTCTGCCCCTGACTGTACCTGCACAGGTAAAACACACCTGTGAAACATAACCAGGTCAGTGATACCTGGACGACAGGAGGGGGGGGGGGGGGTTACTGACACCAGGTTATTTTAACTGCAGTAATAATACACGCAGCTCACACACACACACACCTCAGCTCACATTCTCACAGTGTGTGTGTGTGTGTCCATTATCTTAATTGATTTGAGTTTATGTCGCACTGGTTAATCAGTAAAGAGCCTCATTGGCCTGGTTATCATACAGGTGTGTCCAATTACAGACCCCCTCTATCCCATTCATCAGTGGAGAGAGACTTCTGGGTGTTTCTGATAAAGTGGCCACAAGCTATTAGTGAAAGAAGACAGCAGAACGGTTGCAATTCCTTCAGAGGTTTATTTTGTATTTTTTATTTTTTGCATAATATTTACATAAAGAAGTTCAGGCACTCTGGACTTGCGTTCTCCGCTTACAATTATACTCATTTTCAATTTATAAAACAAACAAAAAATCAAATTAAAGAAGAAAAAAAAGGACAGAAACCATCCTGAATATTTATCCAAGTCAGACAAGGTTTAAATAACTATAAACACAAAAAAATAATAGAAATTACAAAGAAACCGTCAAAAAACTATCATCATCATCATCTTCGTCATTATCATCATCATCATCATAGTCATCATTGTTCAAGTAAAAATGGTTCATATATTTAAACACTAGTTCACTCAGTCACACACACACATACATATACACACATCTCACTCGAGTCCGACCCACTGACCCCAATCCGCACGAATACACACACTAGAAAATACACTATCCAACCAGCATTGTCAGGAATAATAACTATAATAGTAAAAATAATAATAATAATAATAATAATAATAATATTGATAGCCCACTTTTAGAAATATGGGGGGGGGGGGGAACAAACAGGGAAATTGATCAATATAATTATATATATAATAATGTGTAAATGCAACACAAACTATAACTCAGTTTTTACTAATAAAAACTTATATAAAATCTTACAATTTTAGATTTTGGCATTAAATGTAACTTATTCACAAACGTATTTTAACAAGTAAAATTTTATTTATAGACCATTTTTGATAACTACACTGTAATTCTGTTTGATTAAAACATGTAGCAGAATCATTTTTTTTAATTGCCAAAGTCCAACTGTTAGCATATATAAAAATCTATAAGGATATCTAACATTATACATTAAATATATATCTAAGAATCAGCTGTTTTAGTTTAGCTAAAAATACAGATTCTTTTTCTTTAATGATATAATTAATGTACAAAAAGCAGAAATTAATGTATAGATTCTCTATCCTGGCCTTGTATTCTGTAGAATTACAGTGTAGATATATAGAGATCCAAATTCTAATTTATACTAGAAGGCTTTTAGTAAGTTTTTATTAGTAAAAATAAGTTACAGCTTGTGCTTTTCTAGCTGTTTTATGCCAAATCGGTTCACCATAAACCAACGTGGGTTCCAATCAGGGGAATATATTTATTTATAATACAAAAGAAATAAAAAGAAAAAAAGAAATTTGATTTTTGTTTGTAATGATGTGATGGTGTGTGTGTGTGTGTGTCCCCTCTCCAGGTGCAGAAGCTGTCAGTAGGTATTGAGAGTGATGTCAGGGTGATTGAGTGTGAGGTCAGGGAGGGTGGATGGTGAATGGGTTATTTAGGTCGTATATGGATTTGGATCTGCATCACTGAAGGCAAAACTGAAGATGTCTCTATATCTCCAAATCAGATAATCTTCTGACTTCTGGCTTTAATTATGCAGCTAACTGATTGTGCAATACCTTCCTGAACAGCTCTTATATATATATATCATTCAAACCAAGGATTCTAGGAGTTCTGAGGAGGAGAGATCTGTATTTTCAGTTTATTACAGATTAATTTATAGAATGTGGCACATTTAAATGCATGTTCTTATGTAGGAAAGATGTATATATATTTATAATTCTAATTATTACTGTTTTTATCGATAATAAGAATGAAATACTCTTTCAAAACCTGAAGTTTGGAGAGAAGCGATCGTGCTGAGTGAGAGATCCTGCTGTGTGGAATCTGCCGGGATGGCCTGAGGTGGTTGTCGGTGTGTTTCTGTATCAGATCAGATCTGTTCTGCTGGACTGAACAGCAGCCTGACTGAGTGACTGAGCTTCAGAACAGGAGATTGTGTGTGTGTGTGTGTGTGCGTGTATATAAAGAGAAGGCAATCAACATGTACTTATATATATATATATATGTGTGTGTATGTAGGTATGTATGGACCTATGACCTTGTGTGTTTACTGTCAGCAGAGATTGTATTGTATTGTGTGTGTGTGTGTTATTCAGAGGTCAGTAGAAGCAGACCGTATGGAGGAACGGACGGCTGCTTTTATCCTCAAACTCCTGCAGCAGTTCATCTATTTCATTCTCCATATCATCAGTGTGCTGAATCTGAGAGAGAAAGATACAGAGAGAGAGAGAGAGAGAGAGAGAGAGAGAGAGAGAGAGAGAGAGTCACTTAAAATGTGTGAATCTGCCAGTTCTTCTTAATACTAGCGTATTTTTCACACTATAAGGTGCATTATCAATAAACCTCTATTTTCTGGTCCATTTTCATACATAAGGCACATTTTAAGTGACAATAGTAAGGAATAAGGGTCACACAGTAATCATTACATTACATTACGTTTTGCAGATGCTTTTGTCCAAAGCGACTTAGAATAATGATGTACATAGAGTAACAGAAGTATAAGGTAAAAGAAACATTTTTAGAAAGAGCCTAAAAGAGGGCAAAGGAGGAAAAAGGAGGAAAGGAGGGGAAGATGGAAATGAGGTTAGAAGTAGTCAACGATTTAAAAGATTTCTCTCTTAAAAACGGTTTATTTTGGGGGAGTAAAACACTTCAGTTTATTTACAGTAAGCTTAGATTTCCAATATTTTCAACAGTGCAGTTAGCAGCAGCGCTTAGCGCTAGCAAACGCCGCTCGACAGTGTGTGTGTTGGTTACTTACACATTGGCAGAGCTCACAGATGAGGAAAGCTCCGAGTGTGGCCTCCTCGTGGTTGTCCTGAATGTCCACGTTAATGACGTGCACGGGCTGGAACGTTTCCTGCTCACGAGAGTTCAGATCTACAGACGCACACAAACACATGTTAAATCTGCAGCACTCGGTAATTCCACCCTGAAATCTAGAACTCACAATAAGTTGCATTTCTGAATTCTTACCATAACTCTTGCAATTACTCCAATTCTAGAACCTTCCCAATTACACAAATTCCAGAACTCTTGCAATCACTCCCATTTTAGAACTTTCACAATTACTTAAATTCCACAACTTGTACAATTACTCACTTTCTGGAACTTTCATAATTAATTAAATCCCATAACTGTACCAATTACTCACATTCTAGAGCTTTCATAATGATTCAATTCTACAACTTTCACAATTACTGAAACTCCAGATCCCTTGCAATTACTCACATTCTAGAGCTCTCACAATTATTCATTTCAATAACTTGCACAATTACGCATTTAAAAGTAAACCCTGCCATGTTTGCGGGAGTGAGTGTGTGTGTATTTGAGTATGTTGGTGAATGTGGAGTCACTGTACACCGCATGATGCACTGCTTACCTTCCAGCACCTGGTCGTACACTCTCTCCTCGCAGGTGATGACCAGATCAAACTGATCTTTACAGCTCTGGAATCTCTCCGGCCTCTGCTTAATGCGCTTGTTCCTCTCCAGCATGTGCAGAATACCGTTCTGAGTGTATCTGAGCAGCAGCAGAGTCAAGGAAACACCACGGTCCAGATAAAAGCACACAAACACATACACAGCAATGATGTGTATTTAGCATTCAGAGCACGGAAATGTAAACACAATGAATCAGATCATGTGACTCATGAATGTGGTCATTTAATATAAAAACGTGCGATAAAAATCAGCATCATTCATCTATTAAAAAAAATTAAAGCTAAATGTTCAGTTTCATTTTTTATTTTGCTTAAAATGACTCAAACAAGGTGTAAAAAAAAGCAGGACTGAACCCCAACTGTGGAGCACCTGCACCCTGTAATGGTCCAGTGGACTTTTATTCTACCCAGTGCACAACACAGAACAGGAAACAAAGAACCATCCCTGCTCCTGTACACTTATAAATATAACACTTATATAACTTCATTACTCAACAAACCGAGATTTTAATTTTTCATTAATCTGTTAAATACTGCCCTATACTTTACCTACAGTCACAAATCACATGACATAATTACCACTACTAGCACTCTCACACTAGGAAAAATCACAATTACTCACTACTAGCACTCTCACATTCAGGAACTTTCACAATGATTCACATTCTTACCATAACCCACATATGCATCCCACTGCATTCTAAAACCATCCCAATTCACTTCTAGCAGCTACTCTCGCAATTATTTTCATAACCTACTGCAACAACCCACATTCACAAACGTTTAAATTACAGAACTCTTGCAATAGTACTTTAACTATAAGTCGCAGTCCAGAACTCTCACACTAATGTTGGGTCACATCTCAATTTCTCATGTATTGTATTCTTCAGCAGAATTCTCAATAAAACTCAATAAAGCTCTCGCAATAATATGCATTGTTGCCACAACCTACAGAGGTTGGACAATGAAACTGAAACACCTGTCATCATTTTAGTGTGGGAGGTTTCATGACTAAATTGGAGCAGCCTGGTGGTCAACCTTCATTAATTGCACATTATTGCACCAGTAAGAGCAGAGTGTGAAGGTTCAATTAGCAGGGTAAGAGCACAGTTCTGCTCTAAATATTGCAATGCACACAACATTATGGGAGACATACCAGAGTTCAAACGAGGACAAATTTTTGGTGCACGTCTTGCTGGAGCATCTGTGACCAAGACAGCAAGTCTTTGTGATGCATCAAGAGCCACGGTATCCAGGGTAATGTCAGCATACCACCAAGAAGGACCAACCACATCCAACAGGACTAACTGTGGACGCTGTAAGAGGAAGCTGTCTGAAAGGGATGTTTGGGTGCTAACCCGGATTGTATCCAAAAAACATAAAACCACGGCTGATCAAATCACGGCAGAATTCAATGTGCACCTCAACTCTCCTGTTTCCACCAGAACTGTCCGTCACCACAATCAATTATTGTGCTCTAAAACCAGGTGTTTCAGTTTCATTATCCAACCACTGTACATAATAGGACTCTTGCACTTTCCATCATCGACATACTAGAACTCTCACATTCTGGAGCTCACATTGTTATCACAACACACAATAACACACTCTTAAATTCACAAATTCTCACAGTTATTCAGATTCTAGAACTTTCACAAAAATATGCAAAGTTGCCAAAATCAAACAAACTAGGACTTTCACAATAAAAAAGTCACATTCTAGAACTATTACAATATCTCTGACATACTAGAAGTCTTAAATTATAAAACTCAATAAAAAATGAAACAATTTTCTGCTACAAGAACTCAAATAAGTATTCACATTCACATGATCTATTACAATATGAATTGTTGCAATAACAGAACTGAAACTCACACTGTTGCCACAACACACAATAATTAAATAATAAAACTTTTGCATTCCAGAATTCACACACAATTCCAAGGAAACACTTGCATGTTAAAACTTAATTTACATTCTTACCAAATTCTCACAATTATTAACATTCTAGAACTCTCGCAATATTGCGCATTGTTCACACTCGCCAATAGTCGCATCCTAAAACTCTTGAAATAATTTTTATTCCATGCAGAACTGTAGTGTGCATTTCTGCCACATCCCATACACTAGAACTCTCGCAAGGATTTACAATTTTATAATTTTACAAAATAGATCCCATTTCAGCCACAACTCTACAAACTCTCATGCAGTACTGAGGTATCTACTGTTCTCCAATCATAAATCATGTGCCTTTTTTTCTGAGGTCAGTTTCATTGCGTCTCTTAAAATATTACAAAATAACTCTAACCAATCAGAACTTTGCTTCAGCTGTGGAGCAACTGCACCCCCTAATGGTCAAACAGCATCACTGCATCAAAAAGCACCAGTGCACTATTATTTCACACCCTGTGCACACACAACACAGATCCATCACTGCTCCGGATCCTCCTACATATAACCAGAGTTTATCACCCTGGGTTCTGTGTTCCACAAAATTTAAAAACCCTACATTACCTAGAAATCAACGCTCATGAATATTCATGAGTCTTACGATAAAGATAAAATGCACACAGGCTTTTCTCTATGCACTAGACAGTGCACACAGTAATATTTATTATTGATTATCCAAATCCACCAGTGAACATACGTTTCTTTGGATTTGTATGTGGAATGCGGATAATGGTGAAATTTGACACACTGCCTTTTATTATGGATACTTTTTTGCAACACAGAGCCATGCACGCATCCTTTTAAAACACACCCTTTAAACAATATGGTTAAAAAATGATTTATATCCATAATAAATTATCAAAAATACTGAAAACACGATTATTTCAGTTGTAACCTTGTGAAGGAGGTTTCAAAATATTTTACATAATATTTTAGACCAAACCCACTTGAAAAGGCTTTTCACCAGAGTCAACTGCCAGCGTTTAACACTAATTAAGGTAAATGTTCTTAATTTACTTGCTTTGATTACGCTTTTTAAAATTACGTTCTGCAGTAAATAAGGCTGTGCTGCATTTAGAGAACTGAATGGAGATCAGTGGATGGAGTAACACTGGCACCTGGTGGCAAACTGAGAAAAAAATCTGAAATTAATGCTGAAACGTTTGCTACTAATGGAAAACATAAATTGTTAGTGAGACAAAAGTAAAAAAAAAAGAGAAGAAATAATTCTTAATCTAGCCAGTAAAAATTAACCTATTATTACAATTAATGCCTGGAATGAGCTAGAAGGGAATGATGCTTCCAGAATTGAGCTGTTTCTCAGAAATTATGGTGCTGAATACTGTTCAAACACTTACATAAGTTAAGAATAAAGTAGGTTTATCTAGAACGCCATGATAAACACTTATTTAAAAAAAAAAATACCCCCCAATTCAGGAAAAAAACAAAAAAATAAAAGTGCCTCAATAGTATAGTCCATTTAGCTGTTTAATATTATCTAGTTGTAGACTTTTTTTTTACTTTCAGTGGTTAATTTCCATTCAAAATGCTGTTTAGTCCAAACCTAAACTTAATCACTGTCTGAGAAACTACCCCATAGTCTACATAGCTTGAATTTAGTCATTTGAACAAAGAAAAATGGGAAAATTTTGCCTAAAATGCAAAAAAACAACAACAAATTTAATAAATGTTTTAGTAACAAAATTAACTCAAGCAATGTAGTTCCTTACCACTGCCTTTTTAAATAATTGCATCATTTAGAGAACAAAAGTAACCTTCCACCCCCTCCCTCTTAACCTGTTTTTACTATAAAAATCTTCTATAAAACTATAAGAATCTACTATAAAAAAGTAGAACAGTCAGATTAAGTCAATCAGTCTATCAAGTCAATCCTGAGAACACTAAAGAGTAAAAAGTACTGATAAAATGTGAAAACTTTTATGTTAATAAAAGTCCTACTGGTTGTTTTGCAGTATCAGCATAATGCTGGTTACGCCCCTTCTAATGAATACATTTACATATGTACGAGTTGGGCCCACTGCTGACACAGTTGTGCAAATGTGCACACACACACAGCTTGGCTAAACCCTGCAGAAAAGTACTGCAAACAAAACAAGAATTTCCACAGCAGATAATCAGTCATAAGACTGTTGGCACCGTGACCCCAGTTTAGAGCTGTGGAACGGGGAAAGTGTGTTCTCTGGAATGATGGAGCTTCATCCAACACTTTTGTAATGAGTTGGGGATGTGTCTTCCAACAAAATCAGGATAAACTCCTGTCTTTTTAGAAACAATGAATGCACAGGTGTCCCAACACTTTTGTCAAAACAGTGTATAAACACTGTTCATCCTCAAAATCTGAGATAACAGTAGAACAGCAGACGGTAATTAATAAAGCATTTAAGTATATAGTAATGTATATGTGTCTTTGCATACATCCTGCACCCCTGAACCATACACTAACATCCTGCAACCAAAAGGTTTAGGTGTAACAGTTAGGAAATTCTTAAACTCCACTTCTAATAATAATAAAAAAATAAAAATAATAATAATAATAATTATAATAAATAGTAGTCCTACAATAACTATACCTGCATAGTAAACATATTAAAAAGTGGGCTAAAGTCAGTCATCCTGAGTAACCTTAGGAGTAAAACTTCATTAATGCTCTACTAAAGTACTCTCTGAAGTACTACATATCTTTAAAAATATATATATAGCGATGCAGCAAATTGTCGCTGTCCAATGAAAAACAAGTATCTCCATTTGTGTCAATTTTTACTTTACTACATAATTTGAACAGACAAACTGCCCCTTTCATGTGCCAAAATTTCCTGATGAATGGTCCAAAAGAATTACTTAAAAATGACCTGATAAACACTTTTTACATTGACTTCCATTAAAAGTTTAGAAGTTTTTTTTCCTTTCTCTCCCCTGTAAAGTTGTTGTTTTTGGGGGTACTTGTTTTTCATTGGACAGCGACAAAATACAGGCCTGTGTATTAAAACTACACTGATGCAACATTTTCACAAATGTAGACTTTAAATATGGGCTGTACAGATTAACTCTTATTACCGGTAATTTATTCATTTCCAAAGTACATAGAGCACTTAGACAGCAACAAATACTATGGGTGTAAAGTAAATCAAAGTTTAAAAAGTAAATATATTTTTACGCCAATTTACATGTGCAGATCTTTTTACAAGAAGTTTGGTTTTACTCAATGACGTCACAAACAAGCCTATTTCTTTCTTACTCCTTACAGAATAACAAAACAACGTCCTAGACTTCAGATTTCAACATATTAATAAATGTAAATGCTGATATATAATACAAATTACATAAATGTACAATGCTCAGTTTAGATCCAGAAGCCGTAATTTTGAGACTTATATTACACTACTTGGGAAGTAGTGTATAATCTGGGATTAAATCCCTTTATCATTTTAAGACCTTTAAAGCACTGACATGCTTATGAAAGCATTTTTTTTTTCAAAATGTATTTTGGAAAAATGTATTTAAAAATAGCTTCCTGAGATTTTATGCACGCTCCCATCCTTAACAAACTGTGGAGCACAAATGTCTTGAAATTTTACAATTAGACTACTTTAAATTCGTTGTAATAAGCTAAAATGTCGCATATTAGAACTGCACTAATGCACGTATTCCTCTGACCACCGACATAATGGAGTGCACCAAGAACCAATTAACTTCCCCTGTGAGATACAAAGATGTGTTTACCAGCTGAAGGTTTGAAACGCCATTATTTTTACAATACTAAAGCTTTCAGACCAGCACTCTTACAAAAAAATGCTATTTTCCTCCAGAATTAGGAAAAAAAGCCATTATTCTGGATACAGAAGCAAATACTTGTATAAAAAAGGTTTATACACCCATTTGCACTCTTGCAAAAAAAAAAAAAACTTTCCAAGAAAAAAGCTGCTGTAATTCTGGTGTAGCAACAATGTGAGTGAATATGTGAGTGTGTAAAAAGGGGAGACGTAGAGGTGTGTGTGTGTGTGTGTGTATGAAAATGTCTGTGAGCTCGGGATACAAGTCCTTGTCTTTTCGGACCAGATCGCTGTACATCTGTTCGTAAGTGGTTTTGAAGTCGTACACGTTGGGCTTGTCCGGAGCCGGGCCGGGGAGCTTGACGTGAGTGCCCGTCCCGAACGACCGCACGTCAAAACCACGTTTGCTGCAGAAACACAGAGAGATGGTGAACAGCTGAACAAAAACACACATTAACACACTCAGCACAACAAACACACACCTGCAGGGAATACATATCCCTCACTCTACTCTATTTACAAGTTATCTAGCACTTATCTAGCACACTGTGTGTATGAGAAATCAAGCAGTCGAGAGAAAGTGAATGTGTGCTGGAGTAAAGTTAAAGTGTGCACTAAAATAAACAAGAGAAGAAATGTATGTGTTTGGGCTAGCAGCCTCCCGAGGAAGTGAGCTAGTGAGCTCATGGGGAAGTGAGCACCTGAGATCCAGAGCAAGGGAACTAGTGAGCTAGCGTGTGGTTTTAATCTAACACCCCCTCACCCCAGCTTCCGGTTAATAAGCAAGTGAACCAGTGAGATCCTGAACAAAGTGAACTAGTGAGGAAGTGAGCTCCTGAGATCCAGAGCAAGTGTACTAGTGAGCTAGTGTGTGTGTTCTTAGTCTAACGCCCCCTCGTCCCAGCTTTCGGTTGATAAGCAAGTGAGCCAGTGAGCTCCTGAGATCCAATACAAGTGAACTAGTGTGTGTTTTTAGTCTAACTCCTCTTGTCTCAGCTTCCGATTGATAAGCAAGTGAGCTCCTGACGTAGTGAATGTGAGCTCCTAAGTAAACAAGTGAGCTCCTGAAACAGTGAATGTGAGCTCCTAAGTGAACAAGTGAGCTCCTGAAACAGTGAATGTGAGCTCCTAAGTGAACAAGTGAGCTTCCAAAGAAGTGAATGTGAGCTAAGTGAACAAGGGAGCTCCTGAGCTAATGAGCGCCAGATGAAGAGAGCACCTGAAACACTGATCTCCTGAGATCCAGAGCAAGTGAACTAGTTAACTTAGTGTGTGTGTGTGTTTTCAGCCTAACGGTCCCTCGCCACAGCTTCCGGTTGATAAGCACGTAAGCCAGTGACCTCCTGTGCTAGTGAACTAGTGAGCTTCTGAAATACAGAGCAAGTGAGTGTGTTTTTAGTCTAACTCCCACTCAACCCCAGCTTCCAGTTGATAAGCAAGTGAGCTCCTGCAGTAGTAAATGTGAGTAATCAAAGTGAACCAGTGAACCAGATCCTGAGCAAAGTCGACTAGTCAGCTCCTGGGATCCACAGCAAGTGTACTAGTGAGCTATTGAAAGTGTTTTTTGTCTAACGCCCCCTTATCCCAGCTTCCGGTTGATAAGCAAGTGAGCCAATGAGCTCCTGTGAACTAGTGCGGTCCAGACCTAGGTAAGAAGTGATATCCAGAGCTAGTGAGGTAGTGGACAAGTGATATCCAGAGCTAGTGTGCTAGTGAACAAATGATATCCAGCCCTAGTGAAGAAGTGCGTGTGTGTTTAGTCTAACTCCCCTCCCCCCAGCTTCCGGTTGATGGTTTAAAGCCTCTAACCCAAATCCTCGCACTCTTCCGACTGTAGAACACAGATAACTGACTAAATGACGATTAAAACGAAGTTAATTCGGATCAGAATTCGGATTTGCTCCGTTCGGACGGGTTAGTTGTTAGGAGGCGGCTGTGTGTGAAGGAGCCGGGCGGATAAACCTCTCTCTGAGAGGGTGGTGTGTTTGTGCTCCTCAGGGCTCTGGAGGAGCAGGAGCTTTAGGAGAAGCTGTGGAGGAGCTGAAGGAGATTTAGAAGGAGTTGTAGGGTGAGGTTGTCGGCGGCTCGCTGTAGTTTTCTCGGTAGGTTCCTCTCCGTTGTTACCTGAGGATGTTGTGAGCCTCCATGCTGCGGTTCTGGTTGCTCGAGCAAACGACCGCCACGCGCAGCGGCTGGCTCGGCATCGCTGTGAGTTAAAGTTCACAGTTCAGAAGAAGAATATTAAAGTTAAATATGAGGAGAGGAGAAGATCAGCGCGGCGGTTTTAGGAGAGGAAGACTGAGCCGGACCTGCTGTACAGAGAGAACTAGCTAAAATGGCGGAGGGAGACGAGGGGGCGCTGACGTATTGCAGCGGACGGGGCGGAGCCACCGGGTGTGACGCCACCTCCACAGTCCCAGTACTGCGCCTGCGCGCAGGGCCTGTGTCACGTCGATTTGTGCTACCCGTCCATATGTGCTAATTTTTCTGCTGCTGCGCAAGCGCTGACCCATGTGTTTATCACGATAAATATCTAGAACAGTTTTCCTTGAGTATGTGATGTAATTAACATTTTCTGTTTAAAATTGGCCTTAAAATATCCTTTTTTCCCTCACGAATGTTAACTACAAATTTACACGTATATCTTTTGTTATTATAACAATACTTTGAATTAACCATTACAATATATTGTAAACCTTTATATTCTACCCTTTGATTTTAATTCACTTCTCCAAACTAAGTAGAATCAGTACAAAAAAGTTCTTCTGTCACTGTTTTATTGTGATGAGGATCTATCGTATATCGATTAGCCTTTCTCAATTAATGTATTATTGTTTTTATTTGTAATTTTGTTATCTTTCATATGTCTAATTCTGTGATTTTCTTGTTTCACGAGCATATTGGATCCATGAATAATTAAGTCTGTACGTACCAATAACTTGGATATTGTTATCTGTCTGACGTTATTTGTATACTTGTTTGTTAAATAAAAAAGGTTTTCATTGAGTACTTTTTACAATCTTTTTACAGCAGTGTAGTTTGCAAATTGGGATAAAAAAATTATAGACTTAAAATCCTACCTAGCTTCACTTCAAACTTCTGCCGGGAGAATGTTCTTATATGATTTTTTTTTTTTTTTTTTACCATCAAATAAATAATACACTAGATTAACACGGTTTGACATACTAGCACATTTTGTCAGCGTACCGTCTGCTTTTTCTATTAACTCTATTGACTTATATTTATATATAAGGCAAATAAATTTTCACATCATTGTATCTCAACGATCACAAACACACACAAAACATGGTGTAAACTCATTATTACTTTATTATTTGACACAGCAGGTTTTGTATAAGAGAGGGAAAAAGCACAGTATTGAAATTTCTTCACCAGTCTGCACATCCTCTGACAGTGAACAACAATGAGGAACTCTCTAACAGCTATAAGGCATTTAATCTTATTGGGTCCACCACAGGGATGGCATCTGAGAACACAAACGCTTTACAGTGAAGTCCTACACAAATAAAACAGCATTGCTTTGTTTGAGGAGAAAGCTAAGAAGTGTCCCACATTCCTCTTCCAAATATTCACACTTCTGTAAAGTCACACTTTATGTAAAAATGCTATTGCTGCTAATAATCAATGAAAGCTGGTAGGCCTGGATAGAATTAGCATGTATAAACACAATGCAACTCCTTACAAATGCAAATACTGATAATTTTACCTTCTACTCACTAATGTATGTAGGATTATCAATGAGTAACAGACAAATTAATTAATGATTTCACTTATTATTCCCTAATTTAAGAATACTAATGATTCAATAACTACTACACAAGTTAGGTAGCACATTCCAGCGTTCATCCAGTGTTAGCATTAACAACATTTTTACATCTTTATTCAAGTGATAATTTAGCCAGAAATCTAACTCTTAACTCATTTCCCACCTTATCATATATTTACTCAATCAGAAAAGACAATAGAAAGCTTATTTAACGTTAGTTTAATACTGGAGCTATCAGGCTAATATAGCGTAGCTAACAAGCTACCAGTTAGCATGGTGCTAACTGCACACTTTCCCTTAAACCAGTTATTAATCTATAACATATTTCCTCATGTGTTTTCTGATATTATTTAACTCTTTATTATCTATTAAGGTCATTTTGAGATAACAATATAGATTGCGTACAACACATATTAATTGTTAGCTATATTAGCCCATTAGCCTTGTTGTTATCTTCAAACATGCTAGTTAAATTGTAAATGGATTAAAATAAGCTCACACAATTGTCCACAGCTAAAAATGTGTAAAACTAATCAATTAAACATTTTAAAGTATCATGGTGAATTTTCTTATCGTCTCAGCAATATACTTTTTTTATTTTTATACTTAGTCATTTTATTACAAAGAGCATAATAAGTCCAGTTTAGTCAATTTTGAATAAAAGTCGGTACTTAGTATAAGATAGCATTTTAAAGAATCACAAGTATTGCAATAAATATTGTGTATTGTGAAAGTTAATCTAATTCCTTAACAGGCTATCATTTTGTCAGTTTTATTCCTGATATTACACGACTAAATGTTGAGGATTTCTATTCACGAATAACATGAAAAGATGAAAAGATACTGAAAATCCTAATTGTAACTATAATAAAAAAATAATTTAAAATATTGCAGTAAATATATGCAAAAAATCATAAAATTAATGCTTTCTCAAGCTTAATTTCAAAATAATTTTAAAAGTAATATTTAAAAAAATACAAATCAAACAGTTCCTGTCCCTTTCATTTAATTATGGGCGTCTAGTTTTCATGTCTATTTTAAACATGCAGAGTTCAGGTTGATTCACCAACTGTTCTGTTTTCAGAATGTAAAAAAATATATTTTACTGCAATGAAAATGGGTTTTGTATCATATTCACTTTTAGCCTGTATACGGGCCAAATTTTGAAATACAGATTTTTTTTTTGTTTTAACATATCAGCACTAATTTAGAGTATAAGTGGGAAAATTGGGACATTTAATTTTTGGCTTCACTATCACTTTAAAACCCAACACTAAAACAGTCATGAGATGATCATCCATTGCTTTCTGTTACATTTTTATTACAGTTTATTTTCACCCTACAGTTATTCGAGACCTTCTGTATAACAGCATGTTTCTACAGCTATGTGAGTAAACCTATTTTTCCTAAGGGTGTGCGCACAGTTCAATGGTAAACATACGTTAATATTATTTGCAGGAAATGGACACAGGTGAGTCCAGGGTCACAGGCAGCGGGCACAACAGCTTATTGGTGAGAGTTTATAGCTATAGGAAAAGGTTAAAACGTTAAAGCTGGAGTCTGATCTCCGTCTGTACCTGATCTGTGTGTTTATACACTCTGAGGTTAGAGGCGGAGTTTGACCTTTGTGTTCAGGAGTGCAAAAAATGTTTCGTATTTATTTATGTATTTTATAACCAATGATTTAAGGACCAATTATTGTGATTACTTTTGAAATTATTTTTTGAGTACTAGACAAATAATAAAAAATATATAAACAGAAGGCAAATAATGTTGTATAATATAGTTGTATGGAAATATCAGGTTGTTTGCCGTTTTTAAAGCAGTAAGAAAATTTCAAATGAATGATGATTAATTAGTCAATTAGAGTTAAATCAATGTCACCACAACCTAAACCAAAAAATATGATTCTTGAAAATAAAGGGGTGTGAAAATCTGGTGTTCTTATTTTTTTTTCCTTTAAATATTATTATTTTTTTTACATTTTAGGTATTAAAATGTCCCTTTAGAACAGTTAACAAAAAATGTAATAAAAAAAAAATAATTTAGTGGGTTCAGTGCACATTAAAGCATGAGGGTACTTTAAATAATATTATTATCTGCAAACATTTTCACACACACACATACATACACACACTCACACACTTTAACAAGTGATTTGTCCAACAACCAATCAAACAAAATATATTTTGAATGTGTATTTCTCTACTGGGTACTGCAATGACCAATGAAGCAGAACAGCCTCTGATTGGCTGTATTCTTTTTTCAGGGGGTTCTGGGGTAAAAAATAGGCTCTAAGCGTGCCAATCTTCTATATTCCTGTATACTGGCAGATCAACTCCCATTTTTTATTAGTAAGTAATGATCTTTTGAACATTTTAAGTTGGTAAATATTTCTGCATCGATACTTCTGCTTGCTTTATGTTTGCCTGTGCGAGCGCCCTATGCAGCTTCAGCTATCGCTCTGCAGTTCAAACAGAGAAGGTGGGAAATTGTGGGTGGGACCAATCACAGCTGCTGCTGTCTGCGTTGTGCAACGTGTAGTTACATCGTGTAGTTACGATTATGGCGTAGCTTCGACGCAGAAGTATAAACTGGTCTTTTCTTCCCGATTGGACGCCAGAGCAGCAACTAATAAAGCGGATAAGATTGGCCTCTGATTGGCTGCTTTCTGAGCCCCACCTCCACACTTTGTTATCGCCCTAATAAACATTTTTTTTAAATGTGCGCATATTGAGGGCGGATTTTAACAATGTAATTTCAGCTCTGGACAGAAGGGTGTGCTCAAAACTCCTTCTAAGACTGTTAGAATCTGATTTAAACAGTATATAAATTCTGAACTGAATGTGTTAATTTGTGTTTTTGGTTTTCAGGAGAATAAATACAATAAATTAGATTAGATTAGGTTAGATTATTTTGGATAAAAAGAATAACTAATGAACATTCTAAAGATGTGGAGCTTTTGTTAGTGTGTACATGTTTTTATTCTTTTTTTTGGTGTGAATTTTTAGCACTACCTCAGTGGCTGAGAGAGATTTAGTGTGTGTGTGTGACTCGAGTGTGTGGGATGTTGAGAGTGCTGTAGAAGAGTGTGAGAAAGTGGCCTATTTATTTCTGCTGTGTGTCTGAGTGCTGTTACGTGTGCATTATTTCACGTTCTGGAGGTGTGCAGGCGTGTCAGGCTGAAATGAGGGATAAACAGGTTTTTGTCACAAACTAATGATCTTCAAATGGTTAATATGGAGATGTTGACTTTTCAGTGTAGCCCTAGTTTAGAGGTTTGTGTGAGTGTGTGTGTGTGTGTGTGTGCATGCTTGAAAGTGTGTGTTATGCTGTGTTTAGAGGTGTGTGTTGTGTGAGCGAGTGGAGTGTCGTGCTGTGAGTGTGTGTTGCACAGACGGACTCATGATGTTCTCAGTGATGTACGCCACCAGCAGGCAGATGATGACCAGCATCACACAGATGGCTCCGCCCACCGTCGTCATGGCAATAACAATGTCCTGCATTCCAGAGGGAGAAATGCTGAAGTCCACACAGCCGGCTTCGTCCCAAATCTGCACACAGAACAAATAGCAGTGTTAAAAAAAAACAGGAGAGGGGCCTGTTATGAAAGAGAATCCTATAGCAGCAAATTCAGTAAAGAATTTGGTATCATTTGGTACCATTTCAGTTTCTGAATCAGTTTCTCTGATTTGAGTAAAATGAACATTGTTTTATTCTATAAACTACAGACAACATTTCTCCCAAATTCCAAATAAAAATATTGTCATTTAGAGCATTTATTTACAGAAAATGAGAAATGGCTGAAATACCAAAAAAGACCTCAAATAATGCAACGAAAACAAGTTCCTATTCCAGATGTGGCCTGCATGCATGAAACATCTGGCTGTGAGGTTGTTTGAACTATAACGAACGACAATAAAAGATAAATAAATAAAATGCTTCTCTGGTGAGCTTTTGTTTACATGCCTCCCCTGTCTCTTTCTCTGTTGCGCTCGGTGTGACCTTAGTTTCTCGTTTTTCTGCCGGTTCTTGGGCTCTCTATGCCCTTATAAGGGCGTTTTTTTCCCCGACCGTGCCCTAATTCACTAGCAGGGGCAGTGGTAGTGTATTGGACTGCGACCCTGATGACACGGGTTGGATCCCACGTGAGGAGCGGTGTGTTTATTTATTTATTTATTTTTTTCTTTCTTCTAGGGTTTACCTGCTTTGAGATCAACTGTTCTGCAATTGGGTTCAACAACCCTCTGGGCTGGAGAGCTACAAGTCTGTAGAACTTAATCCCATTACACTTAATTTTACAAAACATTATTTTTTTTTGTGGCCCGACACTTAATGGCTTGGAAACAAATGTTACTTATTATCAACCAGCTCGTATGTTAAATGTTATAAAAGTAAGATAGTAGTATGTAAAAATAATATAATAGTTTCACAGAATTTGTGCAATATTCATTATTAAAAGTGAAATGAAAATGTTGGTTTGGATCCAGACCGTTTTCATTTTGTCTTTGTGAAGCCTTCCTGCCTCGGCTCCGTCCCAAACCGCCCACAGGGGCTGCAGGCAGATGCGGTAGGGCATGTTCTCGTGAAGCTCGGTCAACAGGAAGTCCCTGCAGCTGTTGCCCAGGGTAACACTCGCGCACTCGAACTGTGTGTAGCTGCCGTTCCACCAACAGCTCATTCTAAAACCCCTCCCCTGCATCTGCTGCCCCCTGTTGGGGCTCTTTGGTGGGGCAGGTAGAGTCTCTCTATCGCCCCCTGCTGCTGGAGTCACTGTGAGTTCAGGGGCTTCTGATGGTACCCCTTTACTCCCGGGGATACTGGATCTGCCCCGTCCGTCATAAGTCCACTGGAGCAGCACGCTACCGTTGGAGAGCATGTTCGCCAGCAGGTTTCCTCCAGGTGACCTTACCTGTCGGCAGGTGCTGCTTGGACAGGTGAAGCCCACCTGAGTGTGACGGAAACAGATTCGGCCCTCTTCGCCTTTCTCAACAACGCGGTATGCACACAAAGTCCCAGCATCCTCGTCATTGGTTGCTTTTTCTGTAGTTGCTCTCGCAATAGTTGTTTGCTCGTTAAGTGTTCTATCGTTTGTCGCTCGTTTGCGAATTGCTTTCGCGCTAAATACTCTCTCACTAGCTGTCCTTTCGGTGTCCTTTCTCTCACTTAGTACTTTTTCACTAGCTGCATTTTCACTAGCTGATCTCTCGTTTGGTAATTTCTCACTGTGTTCTATATTAGCTACTCTCTCGCTAGCAGTTGCTTTCTCACTAGCTTCTCTCGCGCTAGTTAATCCCGCGTTAGCTGTTCTCTGGTTGACCTCGGACATGCTGATCCATACTGATCCATTATTCTGTTTTGAATACAACTCAGTGCTTGTGTTCACTGGCGCCCCCTGGCTGTAAGACTGAGCGCTCTCGTTTATTCCACTGCTTTTGCGCTGTTGCGCAAGAGTCATGCTGCTCAGGTACAGCAGCAAAGCAACCCAGGAGAGAAGAGCTGACCGGAGTCCAGACATCTCGCTCTCATTTGCAGGTGGTTCTCCTCGCGCAGGCCTTCAATATTCACCAACGGAAGATCCAGAGCATGCAGGAAGTTTTTCAAGTGGCGTGGCCTGCAGGACAGTGGGCGGGGTCTCATGATCCATTAGGATAACTGTCATCGTCCTGCAAAAGAAAAAACATCGGATTTAGTGTTTTATGCTAAAAGAAAACAATTATATAGTTTAATAGTTACAGACTGTATATCTGTATCTGTTTCTCTACATACTCATATATTATTATTCTCCTTTCACGTTTATGAGGTGTTAGTGCTGGTTGTACTAGTGGATCAGATACAGCAGTGCTGCTGGAGTTCTTAAACACCTCAGTGCCTCTGAAACTATAAGAACCATAGTCTGTGATAAATCATGGGATAACGATATGGAAGTTGATCATAAGGTGTTACCTTGGGGCATCATTTGGGAATTACCATGCACCTGTATAAGTTATGAGGTGTTATTATGAGGTTGTGAGGTTGTGAGGTTAAACACTGGCCTACTAATAGTTGGTGCCAGATGGATGGGATGTTACATTTCTGAAGTGAAATCCAGATTCCACATTCAATACAAAAGGCCACACACACATTTCCTCAGCTTCCATACCACATCCCATGACATTTGGAATATATTGTATAGATAGGTTTATAGACCAGTATTAGCAACAGCGCTAACATAAATTGTAACATAGAAACTTTTGAATCTGCAAATTCATTTGTATTCTTAATTTATGCATGTGAATTTCCCTAATAACAGTAAATTAATATTGTAATACATTTCTTAATTTTGGTCAATACATTATAATTCTAATATCAATATAAACAGAATAAAAGCCCCTGTCCACGGTGTATGTAATCACACAATGCAAATATATTTACAATATCACAATATGTAAAGACATTTTAATGATTTAAAAAAAAGAGAGAGCACTTTAATTTCTGAATCAGTTTCTCTGATTTTGCTATTTATAGGTTTATGTTTGAATAAATTAATTTATTCTATAAACTACGGACAACATTCCTCCCAAAGTCCAAATATAAATATCGTAATTTAAAGCATTTATTTGCAGAAAATGAGAAATGACTAAAATTCAGACCTCAAATAATGCAAAGAAAGTTCATATTCATGAAGTTTTAAGAATTCATAGTTCACCAATATTTGGTGGAATAACCCGGGTTTTTAACAGTTTTCATGCATCTTGGCATCATGCTCTCCTCCACCAGTCTTACACACTGCTTTTCCAGAGGTTTTCAATTTGGTAAAATCAAAGGAACTCATCATTTTAAGTGTCTCCAGAGTTGTATATATTTAATGCAATACTTCAGCAAATGTGTTTAATACGTAATACGTTGGCTTTTCTTTCAATTGTTTCACAAAATTTACGCTCTGTAATGCAATGTGCTGTTGGGTCAGTGTTCTTTAAAAAACTGATGGTATGCTTGATATGTTTAAAAACGTGTCTTTTTGATATGTTTGGAAAATGTATCACGATACAATACAATATAAACATATTGCCTAGCTTTAATATTAATATTATTTTAAATATTAAAGCAGAAATTACTGCTAATTTAGCCATAATAGCCTAAAGGTGATGGTGATTCAGTCAGAGCCAGAGCTCAGTCCAGCCCTGATCTGCCCTCATTAATCCTGAAACCCAGTAAAATCAGTGAAATCAGTAAAATCAGTGATTTATAGCTGTAAAAGTCCCTACCTTCCTACGTGACATCATCATCACCATCATCATCATTACCATCATCATCATGTTGATGGCTGTCTGGAGTGCGTGCGTGAACGCGAGAGCGCGCGCGCGTCACCGAGTGAGTGCGTGTAATCACAGAAACAGAATCTGCCCCACCTTTTACCCCTTTACCTGCCTCATCCTCCCAGCGCGCGCCCTCTCCTCCTCCGGATTCATACAGCAGCTCTTTGATCTCCTCCTTTTCCAGCCGCTGCAGCATCTTTAGTACGAGCCTCCATCACTGCCCTGCTCCTCCTCTTCATCATCATCCTCCTCCTCCTCTCAGCTCCTGTCTGTCCTGATCAGTCCAGTCTCTGCAACAACACCCTGTTCCTGCAGCACGGTGGAATCTGTCGACCTCTGGAGGCTGATCTGAGAACAAAAACTCATTTTAGAAGGAGAACTCTGGTGTAAAAAGGACTTTTGTTGTAGTAAAACATGAAAAAAAGTTCTTACCTTTGATAAACAGCACACCTCCACCCTCCCACAGCGTTCAGAGATCCAGATATTTTAACAGTTTGTCCAAACACCCTTCAGACTGGGTGATAAGGGGCATAATTTACCCTGATAAATCACTTTTTCCACTGTTATCCAGCTCAAAGTAGCTCCACACCTTCTTGCTAGAATCTGGAGTGCCCTGATATTTAAAACAAGACATTAATAACTTAAAAAGTGCACAAAAAGAAGCTTATTAAAAAAACACTGTTTACATGTTATAACGCTGCTAGCTTCAGCTCCGAGCGCCGCTATTACTGTACTGATAATGACATAGACATATATATACATAGCGTAGTAGCAAGAGCCAGGAGGCAGGCTATGCGGAGTCTATGTATATATACAGGGGTTGAACAATGAAACTGAAACACCTGTCATCATTTTAGTGTGGGAGGTTTCATGGCTAAATTGGAGCAGCCTGGTGGCCAATCTTCATTAATTGCACATTGCAGTAAGAGAAGAGTGTGAAGGTTCAATTAGCAGGGTAAGAGCACAGTTCTGCTCAAAATACTGCAATTCCCAAAACATTATGGGTGACATACCAGAGTTCAAAAGAGGACAAATTGTTGGTGCACGTCTTGCTGGAGCATCTGTGACCAAGACAGCAAGTCTTTGTGATGCATCAAGAGCCACGGTATCCAGGGTAATGTCAGCATACCACCAAGAAGGACCAACCACATCCAAAAGGATTAACTGTGGACGCTGTAAGAGGAAGCTGTCTGAAAGGGATGTTCGGGTGCTAACCCGGATTGTATCCAAAAAACATAAAACCACGGCTGATCAAATCACGACAGAATTTAATGTGCACCTCAACTCTCCTGTTTCCACCAGAACTGTCCGTCACCACAATCAATTATTGTGCTCTAAAACCAGGTGTTTCAGTTTCATTGTCCAACCCCTGTATGTCTGTCATTATCCGTACACAGTGATTCAGATCAGACACAGGTCTTTGCAGTGACTGCACTTGACGTTGAAATTCTTCTTTTTGGATTGACTCCTCCACCAGTCTTACACACTGCTTTTGGTAACTTTATGCTGCTTTACTCCTGGTGCAAAAATTCAAGTAGTTCAGTTTGGTGGTTTGATGGTTTGTGATCATCCATCTTCCTCTTGATTATATTCCAGAGGTTTTCAATTATCTAAAAACTCATCATTGAATATATTTATCAAACTTCTCAGACTAAGAATATGCCAGTCCAGAAATCGGTTACAGTTTACTAAATTCTATTAGACAGCTGATGAAAGGTGATCTTAGATCAGTAATTTTACATGGGGATTTAATTTTACATGGGGATGCTTGATAAATGAGGCAAATTGATAGTAAATAAAAGCACAACAGTTTTATGTAGAACGGGTTTGGATATGGGCTCCTTAATGTAACGCCACCAGCAGCTAATCAGAGTGTTTACTGACCTACACAAATAAACAAATGACCCAAACAGATAAACAGGTCTACAGTAGGTAGAAGTGAAGGAGTCAGCATGGCTGATAATGATGGGAAAGTGTTGAGTCAGGTTAATAGGGCTCAGGGGTGCAGGACCTGAGGGAATAGCAGGATACAGGTTTGGTCAGTAATGGTGACGATCAATATCAACGTCAGAGATCTGATTACAGCGCGTGCACGGGATTAACTGGATTAATCGAGGAGAGAATGACTTCTCAGTGATAACCAAGAAAAATTATATATTTACAATATAGAAACAGCCATAACATTAAAACCTCGTGTCTAATATTGTGTAGATCCCCTTCATGTTGACCTTTAAAGGTGTTCTTTGGTATCTGGACATCTTAAGACATCAGTAGATCTTTTAAAGGACAAATTTTAATGCAAAAAAACACTCTTTTTCTGTGAATCAGCCATTTGGATGCGCCCTTATTCTGACATCACAATAAAAAAAAAACGTGCATCTGTCAACCCCCACCAAGAGCCCCTCCCACTAGATCAGTTGAAGATCCACCCTTTTAGTCTGCTGGTTGAGAACTTCAGACAGTGCACAGCAGCAGATTAGCCATCAGACTTCGTCTGAGGGAGGAATCTGTACCTACTGTCTGTGGCAAATCAGCACATGAGTTTTGTGCTTCTAATTGCTCTCACATAAAGAGAACTCCCCAACTCCATTTCTGCCATTTCAGTCTTTCACTTGTATGCAAATAAGCTGTTTACCACACGTTAGCATTAGCGTGTGATAAATGGCAAAACATGAATAAGCTAGTTCTTCCTTAACTGCGATAGAAATACTTATAATAGCTCCCTCATCTGCTGACTTGCCACGGACAGTAGTTACAGATCCCTCCCTCAGACGAAGTCTGCTGGCTAATCCTGCTGTGTACTGAGGTTCTGAGGTTCTCAACCAAAATGACCGAAGTGGCATAAATTTTTTCTATGTGATTTTATTCTTATCCGGAACAACCATGTATGTGCTTTTCTTAGAAGTCCTCTGAGAAAATTACAGGCTGAATTATCTACTGTTTATTTCAATTTTTTTCAGTCCCGTCCGGACGCACATCTCAGATTTTCGTCTCCTCGCATATAATAAAATAGATATTTGTTACAGTTTGTGTGCACGTTTCCACGGAGATCCATGTAAAAACACAACAGTAAGTGGAAATGGAGAAGCTACTGAACGCTACTGAATGTCATGTGACTGAAAAAAAGGCAAAAAACTCACTGGTCCTCCTTGCAGTCAGGATACAAGAGTTTAAGCACTAAGTAGAAGTGTGAAATATTTTTCATATACGTCCACCTAAGAAACTAATCCTGTCTGGATAGGGCTTATGTCCCATTTAATGCCTATATATATATATATATATATATATGTATAAAATGTAATTTACTGTTTTGTAACTTATGAAAAATGACGTGTCATTAAGTGTGGTATGTGGGCTGAGTTTGGCCTGGTTCTGGTTGGTATCAGCAGGCTAGCTTGGCCTGGTATGATGCTCCTGAGACTGTGAACCTTTAGGGACAGCAGGCCCAGACTGCAGTTGCTTAGCTACAGATACTGGGGTTAAATTACCCCTGAAGAGTGTGATGGTCAGCAGAGCAGGGAGTGTATCGTGGGTTTAGTGACTGAGCGTACTGAATGTACTGTGTGTGTGTGTGTGTGTGTGTGGCTGTATAAATGCAGGGGCTTTTATTTAGGGACAATGTTAGTAGATCAGAGGCTGCAACACACACACACACACACACACACACACACACATACAAGATGGACAGAAATATGGACAGAAGAATAACAGGATAAAGGATAAGGAATAATGGAGCTTCTGACTATAGAGGCCATTCTGTTCGGCTTTCTGGTCTTCTCTGGCATTCTGGGAAATATGTTGGTCATCTACGCGGTAAGAAAAAAAAACACACTTTTATTTACACACTGCTGAGAGACCATGAGTGCAGCCTGTACTGAAGTGGAAGTTCAGATAAACACAAAATATACCCAGTTTTCACCAAATTAATAGTTTTAAATAAAAAATAACCTGATTAATCTCAATTATATCCTCTGATTAATCAAAATTAAGACGATTCAAATGAAAAATATAAGCAAAAATGCTAATAATAACCTTCTGAACCTGGCTATACTGACACTGTGTGTTTTTTGTCTTTTAAATCACTATAAATAATACATCACCTGCTAATATACGTCAACAGGCTCTGGAACTTGACTAATTAAACACATGATTAATTTGTGTTAAAACAATTTATGCATTCAAGTTTTTAGATTAAGCGTAAAAAAATATTTTAAAAAAAGTACATGATCAGTGATGATTTTCTATCAAATATTATTAAATACTATTATTATACACATATTTGCCCAAATTGTTCAATTGCTAAAATATATGTTCCTCAAATGTTGGCATATATATATTTATGCATATGTAAGTGACTATTAAAGTCATCCACACTATGAAGGAACACATAAGGAATCATGTAGTAACTTAAAAATGTTCTTATCTGGGAAGCTGTTTGTTAACTTGTGGTTTCTGAGGCTGGTAACTCTGATGAATTTATCCTGTACAAAAGAGGAAACTCTTGCTCTTCCTTTCCTAGGATTGGTCCTGATGCGTGCCAGTTCCATTATTCCTTAAAGTATTGTTTTTCATTACTTTTTCAGTGTATACCAACTCAGCTGATGCTCTCAAACACATTAAGAGACAAGAAATTCAAGTAATTAACTCTTGATGAGTTCAGCACAGCTGTTAACTGAAAGCCTGAATTCCAGGTGATTCTACCTTATAATGCTGACTGAGAAAATCCAGCAGAGAAGATTTTTATATTTCGTATGACTTTAGTATTAATCTAAAATGCAGAAATATTGAAAAAACAAAGTGTCCAAAGTTTTGACTGGTACGGTATGTTTAAATAGGTAAATATATGGCCGAAAAAATCCCAAATTTTGGGATAAAAATGTCCCATACTTAAAATAGCACTTTATTGAAATAATAATCCTTTACTTGTGTTCATTCATAAGGAAAACACTAATTAATAAGCTTATTTATTTGCTAATTTAGGTTCTGCGTTAGCTCCAGTGCTAAATCATTTTAATACCTAATGGATTATCTGACCAATGATAATTGTAGAGGAGTGGGGCTGCGAAAAAAAATAAAATAAAAACTATGTTCTATTCCAATACATTACGTTACATTTGACAGTTAGTTAGAGGTGTTAGGAGAGTAAGTGCTCTTTGAAGAGCTCAGTCTTCAGGAGTTTATTAAAGATAGTGAGAGATTCTCCTGATCTGGTAGTAGAAGGTAGTTTGTTAGAGGTGTTAGGAGAGTAAGTGCTCTTTGAAGAGCTCTGTCTTCCGGAGTTTATTAAAGGATTTTATCGAGGTACGCTCCTGATCTGATAGTAGTAGGTAGTTTGTTCCACCATTGAGGAACTCAGTAGAGGAACTATTGACTTCTAAACCAGGTAATTAATCATTTCTAAAGCTGTTTCTCTCAGTGGTTTTCTGTGGCGTATTGAGTGGACTGAGGTGAAGGGTATTGATTTGAGCCACACTGTTGGACAGAACTCATCTGAGAGACTATAATAATCCTTTAGGTGTGTAAACAATCAGCAACAGTCTCTGCTAATCTCTCTCTGGGTGGAAATGCAAAAGTCTGACTGACTTTAATCCTTGTTTAAACCCCCGGTGCTCACGTAAACACAGATAGAATCGTAATCTGCTAATAATACGTCTGTTAAAACATAGATTTGTTGTAGTGAGATAATTAAATAGGCTTACGAAGGCGTTGGATTAAAAGCATTAAAAATGCAGAAGCCGACAGCGCTAGCGTTAGCGTAGTTCACAGCTGTGCTTTTAAAGAATAATGCGAGTGCTCCAGCATTTTATAAACCTTTTTAAAAGGTTTGCGCTGCATTTATTATCTCTTTTCCACCATATTTTCCTCGAAAAAAGCGCCCTGTGTGTTTTAGCACAAATATTAGCATGGCTGTGCTGCTGTGAGGCCACTTAAACAAACATCTGGCACATTATGCTACGTGCCGTTCAGTTTGTTTTGGCTATTTCACTTTTGAAAAAACATATTTAATCGAGGTTTCAGGCGTGATGAAAACTTCAGCTTGATTGGTGTTTTATGTTTTTAGCAGCTCAGACCACTTCAGTTTCCCATTAGCAGCTGTAATGTAGCGCAGTTTTAAAGCAGATAAATCATGAATGATTCAGAGAAGGTTCAGAAAGATAGCTGTTTTGTAAATGTATCCCTACATCAGAAAAAGTTGAGAATGCAGTGTTTCTTAAAGAGCCACTAAACCCTAAAACATATCTTTGTTCATTTGAAGTAATACCAGTCCTGCTCCACCCCAAACCCATACATCACCCAGTGCCCCGTCCAAACTACCCCTCATTTTTGCCTTTTTTGAATTTCGGAATTTATATTTACTTTGACTTAGACAGTATATGTCAAGTTTTGTCTGTTAAACTTTATTTTATTAGTTAATTAACATCTTCCTGCATTTCAGGACGCAAGATCTTAAAAATTAGTTGGGACAGTAAAACATGTGCCACTTTTTTTGCAAACACCTTATAAACACCTCCCAGCACTGGGGTCTTGGGTTCAAGTCCCTATCTGGGTGGAGTTTCCATGATCTCCCTGTGTCTGGGTGGGTTTCCTCCAGCCCAAAAACATGAATTGATCTGGTGTTTATGTATGTGGTAGGTGTGTAAGTTTGTGTGTGACTGTTCATGAGTGATGCAGTCCTCCAGGTGGACGGTTGTTGTTTCCGGTTGAGAGTATGCTGTTTACTATTGGCTGCTGCTTCTCAATGGTGTGTGGATGAGTGTTGAGTATAAATAGTTGTGTGTAAAACGTGCTTGTAAAGCATCCTTGAGTTCTGAGAAAGGTGCTATGTAAGTGTAACTTCATTCATCCAATATTCTGACTGCTGAAGAAGAAAACTAAATTAAAGTAGATAATACAGCACAGACTAAAAAAAGTAATTAAATATTTTCAATATTACCGTATAACTATATATATTAATATATTCTTGGCTTTTAGTAAGGCTAGCCAAAAAAAAATCTAAAAGCTTATTATGGTCAACTAATCGGCAAACTAGCACTAATAAAATCAAAATAAAACTAAGAATTATATCCATTAGGGGTGGGAAAAAATAGCAGTTTTGGGTTATATCATATTAATCACCCCCTTCAATTAGACTTACTACATTTACTGCTTTATTAATCCACATGGTGGTGCTATAATTAAATTAATAGGGAATATTGGTTGTTCAATTCAGTGAAACTAACACCAATAAATCTATAATTCCTGGTATCTGAAAATTTAGTAGTGTTTTATCTTTTTCAGTAACACAGATGACGTGAAGTATCGTAGAAAACGTAGTCTTATTTTCTTGTGATATATAGAATATCGCAGAATTACAGAATACCATGAGTGTTTCTCTCTTATTTTCTCTTCTTTTATCTCAGGTGTTCCAGTGTGCTCTGGACAACCCGTCTCACCACCTCTCCCCGTCTGACATCATCCTGCTGAACATCTCCATGGCCAACCTCCTGACCTCCGTGTTCCGCACCATACCCATCTTCATCTCCGACCTGGGCCTGAAGGTGTCGCTGGAGACCAACTGGTGTCGCGTCTTCATGCTGCTGTGGGTGTGGTGGCGGGCGGTGGGCTGCTGGGCCACGCTGACGCTCAGCGCCTTCCACTACGCCACCCTGAAGCGTAAACGCGTCTCCACGTGCCCTCAAGCGCTGAGGAAAGACCGCAGGCTCACGTGGGGAGCTCTGGGGCTGGTGTGGGGCACCAATTTACTGTTTTCGATACCGGCGTCGGTCTTCACGTCGCACGTGCACGGAAACGCCACCACTGAAGTGATGGTGATTAGCTGCACCACGCGGCCCCTGCTGGGCTGCATGTGGAATTTCCCGACCCGTGAACAAGGCTACGCCTTCGCCGCCGCTTCGATGGCGCTGAACGAGGTTCTACCCCTGGTTCTAATGGTGGGAACCAACCTGGCAACCCTGCACACTCTGGCCAAGCACATCCGCGCCGTCGCCGCCGGGCCCGAGATGGCGTCGGGTCATTCGAACAGCGAAAAGAAGGCGGGTCACGTGATCCTGGCCTTGGTCACCCTGTTCGTGGTCTGCTGGGTGTTACAGGTTGCCGCGGTGACGTACTATAACTACGAGCGTGGAAAACACACCGACAGCCTGCTGACCGTCTCCCAGTTCTCGTCCTCGCTGTTCGTGGGCTTCAGCCCCATGGTGGTGGCTCTGGGACACGGCAAGATGCGCAAGAAAATCATGGGCATGCTGCAGAGGTGGCTGCGGAAAGCTCTGTGCAGAGACGCCGAGGAGCACAAGAGGGCGCCGGAGATCAGCTCCACCATAAACAGCACCATCACACAGAAACAGACACATCACTGACATTATAGCAATGTGAACACAACTTAATAACTGTTACAGGAACTCCAAGACGTCAAAACCAGTCTCCTCATTTATAACGATGAACCATATTTTTCGCACTATAAGGCGCAACGGATTATAAGGTGCACACTATGTGACACTAGTAAGGAACAGGGGTGTCACCATGTTTTCCTTCTAATTCAGCAGCTAATTCTCGCTGCTGTTTCGGAACCTGTAAAGCTAAGCTAAGTAAACAAAACTGTAATTCTTTTTTCTTTAAGTCAAACAAGCACTAGATTTCACTCTCCCCAAATTTCTCTTCTTAAATCTGTTTATTTCGCTGAGTAAAGCGCTTCCATTTATGTACAGTAAGCTTAGATTTCCAGATTTTCACTAAGGCTAGGTGCAGCAGTATTAGTATTAGCATTAGCGGCTAGCCTCTAATAAATGCCGTCTGAGTGTTCCGGTAAAGCCAGGGTGATATTAGCTAGCGGTTCGTCCCACGTAGCTTGTTTTAACATAGTAAATGCCCAGGCTACAGATCAATAATACTTAGCTCTGAATAGCGAAAGAGTCAGCGCTTAGCGCAGTTAGTAGCTAATGCTAATGCTTCTCCAGCAGAGTTAGCTAGGGTTAGCAGCAGGCTACAGTCCAATAATTCTTACTGCAGAACAGTGAAAGATGCTGGAGAACTAAACTGAAACTCCTGTATAACTCTGTACTTCAGCAGAGTGACTTTACTGCTCTTTAATACCTGACTGGTAGAATTCATACATAAGGAGCACCGGATTATGAAACATACTGACCATTTTCTGGAAAATTAAAGGAATTTAATTGCGCCTTATAGTGCGAAAAATACTGTACTGGAAGAATGCCCAACTGCTGGACAATGCTCACCCACACACAGCAAACATTCTATGTACATAAAATACTGTATGTGAATTGTTTGTGAAATTATAGTACATAATTAATAAACTCTTTAAAATAATAAAAAAACATTGTCAGTAATGTTGTGTCCTGTGATGTGTTTAGAAATTAATTGATATAGTTAGTTAGTTCCTACACACACACACACACACACACACACAGTCAGACTCTTTTTGCCTCTTTTTGAACTGCTGCTGATGCAGCATTGCTTAGTAGCATCACAGCGCTAACACTCACACAAGGAAAGCGCAGCGACTTGGTTCTGATACATCAGCTCACAGACGCAGCCTTGTGCTGATCCGCATCACCCTAGGAGTGATGAGGGGAAAGAGCACCATCTACTGTACTGTACCCACCCAGAGAGAGCAAGAACAATTGTGCTCTCTCTGGGCTCTGGCAGCTGATGGCAAGCTGAATGACCGGGATTCGAACTAGCGATCTCCCGATCAAAGTGGCAGTGCCTTAGACTAATGATTTATTCAGTGCTGTATCTGATTATTGATTCTTTGGTTAAACTTCTAAACAGTTAATAAATAAAAGACAGATTCTTCTTTACTGAACAGATATTTTTATTATATTAAATTATATTTTAGAAACACAAGCTTTTCATCCCTTTTTTTTAAGAAAGTTATAGCAGAAGTGTGAGAAAAACAGTGAATTTAGCTTTTTAGCACTACTAAAATCTGGTTTGTCTGTAATGCTGAGATTGGCCACTGGGAGGCAGTGTGTACAAACTGAATCTGCTGCACAAATCAATAAGCCAGACAGGCTCCACTGTAACAGTGTGTGTGTGTGTGTGTGTGTGTGTGTGAATACAGATATATTGAGCATAAGGGCAGTGATTGATTTGACTCTGTCTGACCGCGTCTTGCTGACCACGTTTGCTCACGTCTTTTCTTTGACCTTTGATTTGTGCACCTCTGACCTCTGACCTCCATTCTGATCCAGAGCTTCTCATTTGTTTGAGTTTTTTCTTCCTCTTTGTTTTGAGCTTATTCACACTGACCATGTCATTCATTCGACTTCGAGTCCAGTGTTCTTCAACCTGATATCGGCTGTACCTGTAGAGTACGGTCGATTAACACAGACCATCAATCCAGCACGATTCCCTGATCTTGAAAAAGAACTGAAACACACTAAACTCACTTATAATGAAAATCAATGGTCAGATGATTTAGTGACATCAATGGGAAATCCAGTAAATTATTCTCTCTTTGTCTAGCATGTTTAGCATCAGTCAATAATCTCTCACCAAGAGGTGCACTACCTCTGAGAGCCTTTTGTTACAAATAGAACAGAAACACAATGACCTTTTCTTACACTGTATATGTATATATATATGACCAAATATTTGAACAGATGCAAATAAACATAAATACAGTAAAACATAACAATGGATTCTCATTTTAAACTAAGTATGTGAGCCTGAAGCTGAAGAACAAAGTCTAGAGTTTCCAGATGTCTCCTGGATGCGTATATCATGTTCAGTTCCATCAGCAGCTCACCTGATTTACCAAATGTACCAATTTACCAAACCATGTGTTGATTAATATGATGAGAACTAGAAACAACTCTATTAAAGCCTTTTATTGTTTTTTACCTTTACCAGACATAGATATACTTAAGAGTAGTCAGAGGTGAAATGAGTTTTGATGGGAGCCATGATGCTCCTGAATGCATCCCACCCAGCAGGGGAAAAAAACATTTTGAGTTTTAGAGCTCTAAAATTGACTGTGGGGGGAAGGCAAGGCAGGTAGGCGTTCTCTTAGCCAATCAGAGGCGATATGTTTGCATTTATGAATATTCATGAGCAAGAGCCGAAATCCTGCTTTTCTTCAGAGGCCACTAATTAATTAATCTAAAGCAGGGCTAAATAGAAACATCTGATATTTTTTTTTCACAAACAACAGCTCACATGGCATTCATTCATATGAGAGACCAACTAGACCACAACTAGATATTTTAAAATGAATAAAAACAATGGAATGCAACCATGCAAGGTGTACTTTTCCTGTCGTTACGATAGCAAAGACACACTCACACGCCCTAAATCAAGCTGCACGGTGGACAGTTTTGACGGCTGAGCTATAGATTAATATAACAGGGTCCTGTATGTTTCTGTTCATTTCTGAGTTCAGTAAATTGTGTTAAAATGATGGTCTGTGATAATCGACTGTACTCTACAGATACAGCAGATACAGATCTGAGATCAGAGTGACGAACACTGATGCACTCCTTTAATCCAACACAGCACATTTAAAGTCTGTATGAAGTTGAGTGGAGCGCTGATAGTGAGAGTCTTTAGGAAGAGTTGAGAAGAGTGAGAAGGTTCCGGATTCTCCAGCGACGCTCTTCCTCTCTTCCTCTTCTTCCTCTCCTCCTCTTCTTCCTCTTCTTCCTCTTTCCGGAAGCATCTCTAACCCCACGGAGCAGCAGCTGCAGCGGGAGAGAGCGTTACATAAATTGAATGATGGCACTTCATTAGGCACAGCACTCAAGTAGCACAGTCAAGCTTTGTGTGAGTGTGTTAGTGTGTGTGTGTGTGTGTGTGTGTGAGAGAGAGAGAGAGAGAGAGAGAGAGAACAAGAAGCCAGAAATTTTTTTAATGCAACACTGAGTTTTCCAACAGAACTGTCTATGGCGTAATTATATTTTAGAAAAATGTCCAAAACAGCAACTTTACAGAACAAGCAAAAAAAATATTAAGTTTTGAAAATATCATTAAAACATAAAATGGAAAACAGACCAAATGAGATACAAGGTTTTTAAAAGAGTGTTTTATTTCGCATCTTTCACCCCACAGGTGCTCAACTGTGTCATGGATCATGCTAGTTCAGCTAAGCTGGAGAGCTCTGCACTGACTTGTGGGATATGTGTGCCGGGTCTCCAGCATTAAATATGGATGTGATTTCTGCCAAAGTCATTTGTCTATTCATATGAACATTTCTCCAACTCCAAGTCACCATCATTACCACCTTCTCTGACCCACTGTCTACTGTTTTATAATGTATTCTAAAAAAGCATTCCAGTTGGAAACTGGTACAGGATGACGTCTGGCTGACCAACATGGCAACAGCGCCTTTAGCTCAGCTTAACACGACTGAACTAAGGGCACTTTATCTTGTTACTGCTCTTTATTCACATTGTCATGCTGCTATAGCGAACTTGCACTCTGAACTTCATGTCGCTGCTACCTGTCTACTGTTTGATTTTTTATTTGATTTTATTTTATCTATATTTATCTATTTTAACAATTGCTTCCACCTCTTGTACCACATGTGATGTGAATGACAATAAAGTCTCCTTGAGTCCTTGAATCCTTGATCTGGTCTCGATCTGACCCAGCTATTAAATATACTCCTTTTATTTGCGCTAAACTGCTGATAAGGTGCAGTTTAATCTGATATATTAGACAAAAAAAATGCTAATTACCACAGCTATAACAACCAAACACTTTCTCTGGTTCTCCATGCTGTTTACATGCGTGGTATGTGCTGTGTTCACTGCTCGCAACTGGTTTTATGAAAATGCCTGTGTGAAACTAAACCAAACAGAGGGAGAAACGCTTCAAATAAACAAACTCATCAACTGCTCCGGACCATAAAAACCAACTACATGTGTGAAAACGCCCAAAGTCTCAGTTTTAGTAATGAAGAGAAGAATTATGGGTCTAACAGGTGAGGAGCAGTAATAAAGTCATTAATAAGATGAGAAAATTAAAAAGCAGCTTAGATTTTGGACCATTAAGCACTGCCAAACCATAGACTACTAAAAAATAGAAGTGTTTTAAAACTTTGTAGTGTGTATATATATATATATATATATTAATAATAATACCAATCACAGACCCTCCCAACACACACATTTATGCATTTCTAACCAGTGCTATTAGCATTCCATCGTTAAACATCTTCAGAGCAGTTCAGATGCTCATCCAGACGGACGTTAGTGAGAAACTGACTCAGCAGCATTTCTGCTCTGCAGCTGCTGATTCCTAAAGATGAGATAAGAACATAAAACCATCCTAAAACGATTTCTCACTTTCTCCTCAGCGGATTCACCCTGCAGTACTGAGCACGGCTGCTTCTCACCATAAACAGCGGCTCACGCAGTCACACAGGACCAGCGGACCACCAGAGACCACAGCAAACACGTATAAACAACTCAGATATTCTACAGCGTTTCACTCCCCTGTATACAGCTCTGAAAAAATGAAGAGAGCACTTCAGTTTCTGAATCAGTTTCTCTAATTTTGCTATTTATAGGTTTATATTTGAGTAAAATGAACATTGTTGTTTTATTCTATAAACTACAGACAACATTTCTCCCAAATTCCAAAAATAAAAATATTATAATTTAGAGCATTTATTTGCAGAAAATGAAAATGGCTGAAATAACAAAAAAAAAAAAAAGATGCAGAGCTTTCAGACCTCAAATAATGCAAAGAAAACTTGTTTATATTCAGAAAGTTTTAGAAGTTTTAAGAGTTCAGAAATCAATATTTGGTGGAATAACCCTGGTTTTTAATCACAGTTTTCATGCATCTTGGCATCATGTTCTCCTCCACCAGTCTTACACACTGCTTTTGGATAACTTTATGCTGCTTTACTCCTGGTGTAAAAATTCAAGCAGTTCAGTTTGGTGGTTTGATGGTTTGTGATCATGCATCTTCCTCTTGATTATATTCCAGAGGTTTTCAATTTGGTAAAATCAAAGAAACTCATCATTTTTAAGTGCTCTCTATTTCAACCTCTGCAGCAATACTGGCAGCACTCATGTATCGTATAAAATATGAAGTTTTTCAGGCCAAACTCTGGACTCAACTTCTTTGGTCGAGCCTGGGAAGGGTCAGATTTGTGTTTGTCACACAGGGGGAAAAGTGTGTGTGTGTGTGTGTGTGTGTGTGTGTGTGTTCATTTAGTGCGTACCTGTTTGTGAGTGTGCAGTGCAGCACAGCCCCTCCCCCTGCGCCGTCTGGTACACCGGCGACACACACACTCGAGTGCTGGGGGTGAGGTGTGTGAGAACAGTGGAAAGCGACTGTGCGGGCAGGTAACGTGAGGAAGATGATGAAGATGATGATGGAAAGTGTTGTCTGGTCTCCCACCTCACCCAGTACCCCCTCAGTCCGGCCGCTTCAGTGTGACCCCTCCAGTCCACCTTAACTGAGTCGGACCCCACAGGGGTCAACTGGAGGTCCACCAGGCCGGGCAGAACTACAACAGAGTGATAAAGCTTTACTTACTAAAACAGATTATAAATGCTTTAATTAATCAGTATAAATTAAGCTTATCAATGAATCCAGGAGGTTCAGCAAGTGGAGAATTAGATTACACTACATTTCCTTATTATAAATCCCATAATGAGCCAAACCTGGCGCACTGCCAGGGTTATAAACTCCAGACATTTTTCCTACATTATAAATGAATAGTGAAGTGATCTATCAGACTACGAAGAAATACATAAGGAATCGTAATAACCTAAAAAAAGGGTTAAACAAACTAAAATACTCTGTGAAGAAGCATTTAGTTGCTCTTATCTGAGGGATCTCTCACTCTTCCTTTCCTTAGCCAGTTTGAGTGGTGATGAGTGCCTGATGAGTGCCAGTTTCATCATCATAACGTTTTTGATGGTACAGTATACTACTGTATACCTCTTCACTTTACTTTAACTGATGCTCTCAAACACATTAAGAGACAAGAAATTCAAGTAATTAACTCTTGATGAGTTCAGCACAGCTGTTAACTGAAAGCTTGACTTGCAGGTGACTCTCCCTCATAAAACTGACCATTCCATATGTTTTTCTTCATAGTTTGGATGACTTTAGCATTAATCTACAATGAAGAACATTTTATAATAAAGAAAAACCCATGAATTTAAGGTTTGTCTAAACCTGGTACTGTATAAATACATACAGCTCTGGAAAAAAAATGAAGAGACCACTTCAGTTTCTGAATCAGTTTCTCTGATTTTGCTATTTATAGGTTTATGTTTGAGTAAAATGAACATTGTTGTTTTATTCTATAAACTACAGACAACATTTCTCCCAAATTACAAATAAAAATATTGTAACACTTGATTTTAAGGAACACAAATTAGGTGCTTATTAATGTCTTATTATTTACTTAATAAAGCCTTAATTAGACATTTGTAAATGATTTATTCACTACTTATTAGGCTTTATTCTGTGTTATTAAGTGTTATTGGTGCTTAATTAGGGGTCTCTGATTGATTAAATATTTATTCAGTTATTTTTAGTGTCTAATTAGTGATGAACAGAAGCTCACTTTAGAATATGGTGCACATCTTGGTCTATTAGTGACTTATTAACCCCTTATTAACTCAATAAACTCCAGCACAGCCGTGACCTTGCCAAACTCACATAGATCAAACTGCTGCCAATTATAATAACACTAATAACATGTAGAACTAGCTAATAGTTAATGCTTAATAATCTGCTTAACAGGGAGCTAACCTAACTTTTTATTGTGCACTTTAAGAACTAATCCAGCCATTATTAATCATTTCCACATAACAGACCCCTAATTAAGCACCAAGTAGTGAATAAATAATTTGCAAATGTCTAATTAAGGTTTTATTAAGCAAATAATAAGACATTAATAAGCACCCAATTTGTGTTCCTTAAAATAAAGTGATACATTTTTAGTTTTAAATTTATTTTCATGCAATAATGCAGTCTTGGTTCCTGTACCTTCCTGAGTGCAGGCTCTGACAGACAGGGCCCTCTGCTGGCCGGAGGAGTGCACTGCGGTCACTGTGATCAGATACTCTGTGTGAGGCTCTAACTGGGTCAGCAGTGCGCTGTTCACTTGCCCCGTCAGGGTCAATGTTCTCACCCCCCCGCTGGGAATCGACCCGAACTCCACCAGATAGCGACGAACACTGTCCGGCTGCAGGGGAGCCCAGCTGACCCGCACCCGGTCCACCCCGGACTCCGAGACGCTCACTGAGACTGGACTCAACACTTCTGCAGGAGGAAGAGATAGACACAGTCACTGCTTATATCTGAATTACACTGCATTCCAAACGATTATGCAAATTAGATTAAACTCATGGATGGTATTGTGTCTCAGGGCTCTTTGGATCACTGAAATCAATCTCAGACACCCTATAACAATTAGTTGGCCAGGTGAGCCCAATAAAAGGAAAACTACTTAAGAAGGATGCTCCACATTATTAAGCAGGCCACAGGTTTCAAGCAACATGAGAAAAAGCGTAAAATTGCGCAATGCCTTGGACAAGGTATGAAAACATTAGATATTTCACGAAAACTTAACCGTGAAGAGATCTGTAGCTGATTCAGAGCACAGACGGGTTCGTGCAAAACCTCACAAGTTGCAAGAATTGTAAAGGTGATAGGTGATATCAAAGAAGGGTTCCTATGGTAACATGTAACTTGGCCTGTTAGGATGTTTTTGATTTCAGTGAATGTGATGCTCATAATGCTGCAAATTCAACAAATTACAATTTTCAGTTCTTTACAACCTATAAAATGTTGGTACCACTTTAAAATAAGACTACCTTTATAAAGGGTTTATATAACTGGTTTACAATTAGTTTATTAATGTTTACTCATTAGGTTGTAAATTCCTTAAAAATTATTAATAATCAGTTATAACACATACGTAGAAAGGGCAACAATGACCTGTTGTTTGCCAAATAGTGAACCCACAGCCATCTATATTGTTGCCCTTTCTATGTACAGTATGTGTTATAACTGATTATTAATGATTTTTAAGGCATTTACAACCTAATTAGTAACCATTAATAAACTAATTGTAAACCATTTATAAACCCTTTATAAAGGTAGTCTTATGTTTTGCAACTTTTCTGTGCATAATAATTTGTAACAGTGCATTCTGAGTTTTTTATATTTTTGAAGCAGGAGGTTTGTTCAATAAAATTTGATTTATACTCTACCGGGTGATGACTTTTATTATACTGACTAGATTTTTTTATTTGCATCAATCATTTAGGAAAATCAGGGACAAACACAATATGCATAATAATTTGGAACGCTGTGTATATCAGTCTGTATTAAATTAAAGATAAATTAACCCTCGTTCTCACCTGGTAGAGTCCTGAAGCTGGTGCTGAGTGTGTGTTTGTGCCCCGCAGGTGTGTGTGGTGTGAGCCAGGCTGTGTAATGAGTGTCAGGCTGAAGGCCGGTGAGCTCAGTCCAGCTTTTATCAGCCGGCAGCGCCATCCTCCTCTCCTCCACGCCGGAACCGTAACGCAGCTCATAGTAACCAAATCCACCAATCAGAACCGGCCGCCACTGCAGCACGGCACTGTGGGTACTGACATCCCTCACCTGCAGACGCTCCGCCCGGATCAGATCTGAACAAAGGTGTGAAAATTACTTAAGTGTAGATTATAGCAACTCAAGCTTTTTACTCTTTAACTGAAAGTACTATAAAAATACTGGATTTAAAACTACTTAAAGTATAAAAGTAAAAGTAATGTAAGGGGAACAAATCAAACCATTAAGATTAAAAGCTTAGACCACGCCCACAGAGTCCTATAGTGCACTTTCGATATTTCATCGAAATCGATCGAAATTATGTCATGGTCTCGAGCATCGATGTCAAAAAGAGGATCGACGATCCCTCCCGCAAACAGCGCACTGTAGCTCAAAGAGCAGCTCTTTCTCCAGAGAATGTGGACATTCTCATCTTCTTAAAGAAAAACTTGAAAATATAAAAATAACAGTTGTTTTTTCTAGCCTCAAATATGTTAATAGTTTTGGTACCTTAAGGAGCATCTTTCTCTCAGATAAAGTTAATAATATATCTTTATTAAAGAAAAAAACTTCTCATTCTCAGGGACCGAAGAAGTCTTAAAGTCTTATTTTTCATGTTTATCTGTTATAGTAGGATAGAGTTCAGTTTGTTAAGGCTCTAATTGTTCTATTATTTTGTACATGACTGTTCCTGTATTTTTTTATTATTTATTTTGTTATGTTGCACATTGCTGTTTTAATAGCGCACACTGCTGCTACCAAAAAAAGCCACTAGATGGCATTACATATATATCTTAACTAAATTATTTAAATTTTACCATTAGTGCCTAGTGTGGTGTACTACAGATCACTTGCATCACTTATATCAAGCCCACCTTTTGAAATAAGATATTGTAAATTTGGAAAACAACAGCTTTAGCCTTTAGCTCAGATTAACATGATTAAAGACTGAGTCTCAGTTTCAGCAGTGAAGAGAAGAATTAGAATTAGAGTTAATCTGACAGGAGAAGAACTGCAGTAATAAAGTCATTGATAAAATAAAGATAAAATCAAAAAGCAGCACTGCAACTTCTGGGCTATTAAACTATAGAGATATTCTGAAACTTTTGTTTGGTAAGGTATATAAAATATATAACATTTAAAAGAGTACATTAAAGTGTACAGATAGATCTGATGCAGCTTTATTAAAGGATGGAATTGATGGAATCAGGGCTGTTTTGATGTCCGTGTTTGTGTGGAGCAGATTTTTTTTTTTATCAGATTAGCATCCCATCTGCTGCCCTATAAATAAACCCCAGCTTTGTTGTGCAGATAAGTGTTTGATTGGCAGTGTGAACGCTGTTGTTCAGTTAGCTGTTTAGCGTCCTGCCACAACTCATTTAAGATCCAGAAAAACATTGCTGACTATAAAGCCTCTGTAAATAAATACAGCAGCAGCTGCTTTAGAAAACTAGCCTAGCAAAGTAAGCAGTTAGCACTAGCATAATCCTGCAGGGATTTAGTTTATCCAGCATTTATGCAAATCTTTTTTTCGATTCTTTAACATTTTCTGAACCTTACAATCAGTGATCTAAGTGTTTTAATTTTTAGGATTTTTTGAGAATGTTACTTTTTTAACCAGGGCTGTTAATGTTAAAACGTTAAATGCTATAACTGCTGTAGTCTGATTGGGTGGGGCTATAAACTGCTGTAGGCTGAATGGGAGGGGCTATAAACTGCTGTAGGCTGAATGGGAGGGGCTATAAACTGCTGTAGGCTGAATGGGTGGGGCTATAAACTGCTGTAGGCTGAATGGGTGGGGCTATAAACTGCTGTAGGCTGAATGGGTGGGGCTATAAACTGCTATAGGCTGAATGGGTGGAGCTATAAACTGCTGTAGGCTAAATAGGAGGGGTTATAAACTGCTGTAGGCTGAATGGGTGGGGTTATAAACTGCTGTAGGCTGAATGGGTGGAGCTATAAACTGCTGTAGGCTGAATGGGTGGGGCTATAAACTGCTGTAGGTTAAATGGGTGGGGCTATAATCTGCTGTAGCCTGAATGGGTGGGGCTATAAACTGCTGTAGGCTGAATGGGTGGGGCTATAACTGCTGTAGGCTGAATGGGTGGGGCTATAAACTGCTGTAGGCTGAATGGGTGGGGCTATAAACTGCTATAGGCTGAATGGGTGGAGCTATAAACTGCTGTAGGCTAAATAGGAGGGGTTATAAACTGCTGTAGGTTAAATGGGTGGGGCTATAATCTGCTGTAGCCTGAATGGGTGGGGCTATAAACTGCTGTAGGCTGAATGGGTGGGGCTATAACTGCTGTAGGCTGAATGGGTGGGGCTATAATCTGCTGTAGGCTGAATGGGAGGGGCTATAATCTGCTGTAGGCTGAATGGGTGGGGCTATAAACTTTATCTATAAGATAAACCCTTTAATATTTTATTTCTTTCTTACCGATAATCGCTTCCCTCAGATCTTCAGTGATGATTTCGATGTCATCGATGTCTATAAAGTGCAGATGCTTCTCAATGGGCGGAGTCACGGCATCATGAAAAACCTGGTAGTTAGCATGACCAGTAGAAACTGCCAGCACGGAAGCACAATTCTGACGAATTGCTGCCATTGGCTCGTGCACATTCCCTGGCTCCACCCCATCGGTCAGCCACAGCAGAACCCTGGGTGGGGCGTCGCCCCCTCGTGGGCAGTTTAGTATTCTCTGGGCCAATAGCAGCGCAGCTT